>NC_133332.1:7252277-7457277 GCF_042186555.1 Aquarana catesbeiana
GACATGAGATAATTTTACAGCAATCATTAAGATTTTACTTGTGTGTAAATCTGATCATCTCTGACACACGACAACCCAGGAAAGTTGAGAAGAATAAAATCTACGATCCCCCAGGATGCCGGAAGTCTTATTTCATGGCGGGGATTACGAATGTTTTCCGAGACGCACAATTCATTTCGGGTGTCTAAGCAATCAAAAACAAAATATATATTTATCATAGCGTGTAAAAAAATGTATAGCGTGCGCAAGTGTAACTTTTTTTTTTTTTTTTTTTTCAGCATTAGACGGCGTGGGGGGCCTGGAACAGAACTCTGAAGTTCAGCTTGCCTGCAGAAAAGCCGCGGCGGGGTTTAAAGAAACGGATGGAGAGCGGTGAGGGGCGGACAGCGAAGTGACTTCCACGGGTCGGGGCGTTTTTTTTTTTTTTTTCATAATGCGGCACCACCGGAGTTCAAGGTTAGTGGGGGCACCTTCCAGAAAAGTCCGCAGTATAGCCGCCGGCATCACTTCTGTCCTATTATGTCACCAGGAGTAAGAAAAATTTTAATTTTTTCAGTGTATGTCAGTGTAAAATATTAGTTATTATTTAATTAAAATATATTATTTAAAAAAAATATGCAGTAGATCTCTGCAGTACATGTACATTTCTCACTGTTATTCCTTTAACCCATTCATTGCCAGAGCCGTTTTTGTTTTATTTTGCACATATATTTAAAAAAAAAAAAAAATGGCACTGATGGGCACTGATAGGTGGCACTGTTGGGAGGCACTGATGGGAACTGATAGGTGGCACTGATAGGTACCACTGATAGATGGCACTGATGGGCACTTATAGGTGGCCCTGATAGGTGTCACTGATAAGCACTGATAGGTGTCACTGATAGGTTGCACTGATGGGGACAGATAAGGCGGCACTGATGGGCATAGATAAGATGGCACTGATGGGCCCTGATGGGTGTCACTGATGGGTACTGATAGGTACCACTGATAGATGGCACTGATGGGCACTGATAGGTGGCACTGATGGGCACTGATAGGTGGCACTGTTGGGCGGCACTGATGGGCACTGATCGGTGGCACTGATAGGTACCACTGATAGATGGCACTGATGGGCACTGATAGGTGGCCCTGATAGGTGGCACTAATAAGCACTGATAGGTGGCACTGATAAGCACTGATAGGTGTCACTGATAGGTTCCACTGATGGGGACAGATAAGGCGGCACTGATGGGCATAGATAAGATGGCAATGATGGGCCCTGATGGGTGGCACTGATGTGCACTGATAGGTACCACTGATAGATGGCACTGATGGGCACTGATAGGTGGCACTGTTGGGCGGCACTGATGGGCACTGATAGGTGGCACTGATAGGAACCACTGATGGGCACTGATAGGTGGCACTGATAGGTACCACTGATGGGCACTGATAGGTGGCACTGATAGGTGGCACTGATAGGTGGCACTGATGGGGACACATAAGGCGGCACTGATGGGCACAGATAAGGCAGCACTGATGGCCACTGAAAAGATGGTACTGATGGGCATTGATGGGTGGCACTGATGAGCACTGATAGGCACTGGTAGGTGACACTGATGGGCACTGATATGCACAGTTAATTTTCGGATTTTCTTTCTTATTTTTGGATTTTCGAATTTACTCATTGCAATCATAACGAATGACCCGAAAAACGAAAAGAAACCCAAGAAATGAAAACGAACAAATTTTTCGGCAGTGGACATGTCTACAGTCAATCACAGCCAGTGGTAAGAAAGCGAGGGGGGGGGGCTGGGCGAGCCGCGTTTTCTATGTGTCTCTATAGACACACAGAGCTGGCTCTGGGACAAGTCTGCACGAGTGCCCCCCCCCCCCCCCATAGCAAGTGGATTGCTAAGGTGGGCACTCGGTGGAGGGGAGAAGCCAGAACCAATGGCGGTGGACTCCAGAAGATGAGGATCGGGGCCGCTCTGTGCAAAACCATTTCACAGAGCAGGTAAGTATAACATTTTGTTACTTAAAAAAAAAAATATGCATTTACAATCACTTTAAGGGTTTAATTTAGCCAAGAAAAGGAATCAAAACTTAAAACTCTGAACACATATATCCAATGTGCGGCGCTAAAAATAAAAAAATATATTTTTTATTTTTATTTTTTGGGTTTTTGAGGTTTTATTCAATTTTTTTTTAATTTTTTTTTGGGGGGTTTTGAGGTTTTATGAAATTTTTTTTTTTTTTTTATATTTAATTTTTTTGGGGGGTTTTTGAGGTTTTATTTAATTTTTTTTTATTATTTTATTTTTATTTTTTGGGTTTTTGAGGTTTTATTTAATTTTTTTGTGTTTTGAGTTTTGGCAGCTCACAAGGTTTATACATACATATTAAAACTCTGAACACCACATGAATCAATAACTAACACGGTACAATTTCATAAAGTCTCATTAAGTGGTCTCTGTAGATACACCTGTTTCTCGGGGGGGGGGGGGGGTTGATTTTTCTGTGACATGTTCTGGAACGTAGAGAGTATTTTTAAGCACTTTTTAAAGAGCTGTCTTTTTTTATCTACCCGGTAATTAAAAGTACATTCTGCATAATTTTAGGAAAAATACGTTTTGTCGCTCGTGCTTACTGACCTCGGCATGAACCGCAGAGCGGATAAACGCTCGTTGTCTAACATCTGGAGATGCACTCGATGAGGCTGCAAGATTTTTTTTTTTTATAATATCTTTATCATGGCGGAGCCATTAAAAATTGAATACTTAAGACTTTCATTTGAAGAGGCGGCAATTAAAAGTTTTCGAAAAGCTTTGATTCTGGAAAAAAATGGCGACACCGGCTACTGGACGCTGTTGGAACACCGGATGGAGGTCTGAACTATACAATTAAAGTGATTGTAAGGGTTCGTTCTTCTTAAATTTTAAAATAACAAACATGTTATACTTACCTCCACTGTGCAGCTCATTTTGCACAGAGTGGCCCCCAGTCCTCGACTTCTGGGGTCCCCCGGCGGCTCTCGCAGCTCCTCTCCGCATCAGGTGACCCCCCAGGAGAAGCGCTCTCCCGGGGGGGGGGGTTACCTTGCGGGTGCGCTAACGAGTCCAGTATTTGGAGTCCAAAGACATGAATGCCGGACTCGGCCCCGCCCCACCCGGCGCCCGCGTCGTTGGATTTGATTGACAGCAGCGGGAGTGTGTCCCGCTCCATCAGGGGATTGGCGGAGTGTGCAGCGGATGTGTTCCCGGGACTGATCGGGGCTCACCGCGACCGGGAGAGGAGAGCCAAGCAAATACAGAAATAAAAAACCCCACTTTTTTTACCTACACCATATGGAGGCATTTTTTCTTTTCCTAACCTTCCCGGACGTGAGTTCTTTTGCGGTCCAGTTTGGCCTTCCTTGCCCGAATTCCAGCCTTGGTGTTCCCTACATCTGAGGTTGGGTTTGGTGGTTACCTGCACACCCCTTGGAGCCGTTCTTTGGAGGTCCTGGGTTCCTTGGAGCTCTGTGGACTTGCCGATCCCGGCATCCTTGCCTTAATGACTCGTTGTCGCTGACATTCGAGTCCACCTGTTCCGGTAAGAGTATATATACTTCCCTTTATTGGTTGAAGATGTACCATCTCTGGTGCTCTCTATTCCGGACAGTGCTAGTGTGCTCCATCCCTGATTAGTCACCATTTGGTGGTGGACTCACACTGGTCCCTTTTAGGACCTATACATTTATTGGACTTTTTCACATTTCCACTTTTCCTTTTGTATCATTGCATTTTGTATTATTTATGTGCATATAGATATATCTGTTTATTCTTTAGTGCTACATTATTCATTATTCCCCATTTAGCATTTTTGTCGCATTGTTTTTGTAGCAGCTTTTCACTTCTCATTTATTTGAGTTAGCGTAGTATTTCCCATCAATACTTATACAATTAAGTAAAATGATCCTATTTACCAACATCTTGGACACAGGTAACCCCGCCCACGGTCTGCCTTGTTCAGAAAGCAGATGAACATTCCCCACTTATTAAAATTGCCCTGTCAGGACCTGGATCAACTTCTGGTGGCACTGCAGTTCCCACAGCAGAAGATCGTAGTTCCAGTGACCACCAGTGGGTGTCAGCAGATCCCAGTAACCAGTCTTCATCTGATGCTGGGAGGGTATTTAGTCCCTCTTCTATTATTACCCTTTTCTTCAGTGTTTTGCCTGATAGCCAGATTATGCTTGCTGACTTACCCTGAGCCTAGAGCCCGATCCTGCTCCTGCCCTGTACCTGTACCTTGTGCCTGCTCAACCTTGTTCTTGAGTCACAGTCCTGGTTTCCCTTCCTGACTGTTTCTTGCACCTCCAGTTTACCCTGTTAATCCTTGCTGGCCTTTTTTTCTGTATATGTTGTATTACAGTTAGTTTGTTCATTCGATTTTTGGTCACTTGGTTAGGCCGCTTGTTTGGTATTTTGTCACTTGGTTTATGGTTCATTTATGGCTTCACATTTGCTGTGTATTATGTTTACTGGTGTATGGATGTGTTTTGTCACATTGTTTTTGTAGCAGCTGTAGCAGTGGCTCACCGCGGCCGGGAGAGGAGAGCCGAGCAAATACAGAAATAAAAAAACCCACTTTTTTGACCTACACCATATGGAGGCATTTTTTTCTTTTCCTACCCTTCCCGGACGTGAGTTCTTGCGGTCCAGTTTGGCCTTCCTTGCCCGAAGTCCAGTATTTTGTCACTTGGTTTATGGTTCACTTATGGCTTCACATTTGCTGTGTATTATGTTGGTGTATGGATGTGTTTTGTCACACTGTTTTTGTAGCAGCTTTTCACTTCTCATTTATTAGAGTTAGTGTAGTAATATTTCCCATCTATACTTATACAATTAAGTAAAATGATCATATTTGCCAACATCTAAGTCCTGGTCCCTTGGACATAGGTAACCCCGCCCACGGTCTGCTTTGTTCAGAAAGCAGATGAACATTCCCCACTTATTAGAATTGCCCTGTCACGACCTGGATCAACTTCTGGTGGCAGTGTGGTTCCCACAAACAGAAGATCGTAGTTCCAGTGACCACCAGCAGGTGTCTCCCAGCAGCCAGCAGGTCCCAGTAATCAGTCTTTATATGATGCTGGCTGCTGCGAGGGTATTTAGTCCCTCCTCTATTAGTACCCTTCAGTGTTTTGCCTGATAGTCAGATTATGCTTGCTGACCTATCCTGAGCCTAGAGCCCGATCCTGCCCTGTACCTTGTGCTTGCTCTCCTTGTTCCTGAGTCACAGTCCTGGTTTCCCTTCCTGACTGTTTCTTGTACCTCCAGTTTACCCTGTTGCCCTTTTTTCTGTATATATTGTATTATAGTTAGTTTGTTCATTCAATTTTCGGTCACTTAGTTAGGCTGCTTGTTTGGTATTTTGTCACTTGCTATATGGTTCACTTATAGCTTTATATTTGCTGTGTATTATGTTTACTGGTGTATGGATGTCTTTTGTTTTACTGTTAATTAGCGCTTTTTTTTCTCAGAAAATACTTGCAGGAACTCCCTCCTTCCGAGTCACCCTTCGTCTCTGCCCCCTACCCACCTCTGAGCACTGTCTCTTGGCTCCAACCCCTGCCCGCTTCCCAAAATTGTCCCTTTTAGAGAATACAAAACCAAGTATCATTTTGTGCTACTAAGTAATTTGTATGGAATTTGTTAGACCCCACCCCAGCAACAGTAGACCCTCCAGCAACAATAGATCCCCCACACAACAACAGACCTTCCCCCAGGAACAATGCCCCCCCCGCAACAAAATACCATCCCAGCAACAATAAACCCCGCCAGCAACAACAGATCCTCCAGCAGCCAGCAACAGTAGACCTCTCCCTCAATAGTAGATCTTTCCCAGCAACAGTAGATCCTCCCTGCCAGCAACAATAGACCTGCCCTATAACAATAGACCCCTCACACAAAAATAGACTCCCAACAATGACAACAGATCCCCAGCAGCCAGCATCAATAGACTCTCCAGCACACCCCAGCAATCCTTGCCAAAAAATACATTCAGTTGTGGAGGTGCCGGAACTGCGTTCCCCCGCGATCCCGCTGAAAAAAGGAACTGCTGTTAATAAACTTGCTTAGCCACTTTAGCCCCGGAAGGATTTTCCTCCTTAATGACCAGGCCATTTTTTGCGATACGGCACTGTGTCGCTTTAACTGACAATTGCGCGGTCGTGCGACGTTGTACCCAAACTTAATTTATGTCCTTTTTTCCCCACAAATAGAGATTTCTTTTGGTGGTATTTGATCACCTCTGCGGTTTTTATTTTTTGCGCTATAAAAAAAAGACAGACAATCTTGAAAAAAAAAAAAATAAAATTTTTTAACTTTCTGCTATAATAAATATCCAAAAAAAATTGTATTAATCAGTTTAGGCCAATATGTATTCTTCTACATATTTTTGGTAGAATAAAATCGCAATAGGCGTATATTGATTGGTTTGCGCATAAGTTAGCGCGTCTACAAAATAGGGGATAGATTTAGGGACATTGCGGCGGACAAATCTGACCCTAAACTACACTTTTTTGGGGACCAGTGACATAATTACATTGGGAGTCTATGCCTCTTCCCATCCCCCGCGCTGCCTGCTGGGACACACATGGGTGCCAGAGACAGCAGGGACCATTAGGATTGCGCAGCGCGACTCGCGCATGCGCAGTAGGGAACCGGGAAGTGAAGCCGCATGGTCCTTGGATGGTGGGGGCAGCATCCAAGGACCAAGGGACGGTTCGGCCTCGGGTGCCGACATCGCAAGCGCCCTGTCCTTATTTTAAACGTCAGCAGCTGCAGTTTTTGTAGCTGCTGACTTAAGAAAAAAAATTTCCGCTTTAAGTTTACATGAATCCAAGCGCATCTACAATGGGCACATGAGCATCAGAACTGGACCACGGAGCAATGGGAGAAGGTGGACCTGGTTTGAAGAATCGCGTTTTCCTTTCCATCATTGTGGATGGCTGGGTGCATGTGTGCGTCACTTACCTAAGGAAGAGATGGCACCAGAATGTGGTATGGGAAGAAGGCAAGCCGGTGGAGGCAGTGTGATGCTTTGGGCGACGTACTGCCATAGTCATAGTCCCACCATTTAAGCAGATGTTGCTTTGACACGTACCACCTATCTAGACATTGTTGGTGACCAGATTCACCCCTTCATGAAAACGGGCATTTCCTGACGGCAGTAGCCTCTTTCAGCAGGATGATGTGCCCCCGCCACACTGCAACAAGGACTCAAGAATGGTTTGAGGAACACAACAATATTTGAGGTGTCGAAAAGGCCTCCAGATTCTCCAGATCTCAATCCAATCGAGCATTTGTGGGATGTGCTTGAAAAACAAGTCTGATCCATGGAGACCCCCCACCTCGCAATTTATTGGACTTAATGCTACTGACGGCTTGGTGCCAGATACCACATACCTTCAGAGGTCCAGTGTTTTCTCCATTCTTAAATTAACCACTTAAAAACCAGCCTCGTTTTGGATTTTAGGTGTTTACATGTTTAAAACAGTTTTTTTTGCTAGAAAATTACTTAGAACCCCCAAACATTATATATTGTTTTTTTTTTCTAACACCCTAGAGAATAAAATAGCGGTCATTGCAATACTTTTTTACGTTTAATAAAATCTACAGATTGCATGTTTTGTGTTACAGAGGAGGTCTAGGGCTAGAATTATTGCTCTCGCTCTACCGGTCGCGGCAATACCTCGCATGTGTGGTTTGACCACTGTTTTCATATGCGGGCGCTACTCACGTATGCGTTCGCTTCTGCGCGCGACCTCGTCGGGACAAGGCGCTTTAAAAAAATTTTTTTTTTTTATTATTCATTTTACTTTATTTTATTTATTTTTTCACTGTTCTTAAAAAAAAAAAAAAAAAAATTTGGATCACTTTTATTCCTATTACAAGTAATGTAAACATCCCTTGTAATAGAAAAAAGCATGACAGGTCCTCTTAAATATGAGATCTGGGGTCAAAAAGTCCTCAGATCTCATATTTAGACTTTAATGCAAAAAAAAAAAAAAAAAAAGTAGTTTAAAAAAATGACACAAGAAAAAATGTACCTTTAAGAGAAGTGGGCGGAGCTGACGTAATGACGTCGCTCCGGCCGTACTATGGTATGGAGACGGGAAGGCACCATCTTAGCCTCACTCGTCTCCATATTGAGGAAGGGAAAGGACCCGATCGCCTCCGCCGCTACTGACGGCTCCGGTAAGCGGCGGAGGGTGTGGGAGAGCGGCGGGAAGGGGGGTGGCACCTCTCCCACCGCCGATAACGGTGATATCGCAGCGAACCCACCGCAGAGACCACCATTATCGTGTACAGAACCGCCGGCCCTAAAATGGATACCTCGGTTGTGGCAGCAGCTGCTGCCGTTACCGAGATATCCATCTTCAAAAAAATGAGGTATATATACAGTGGCCGATCGGTAAGTGGTTAAGGCCAGCCATACACGGAGCGAAATTTGCTCGACCCCCCCCCCCATCAACACAGACAGTGTTGTTGCGGGAATCCCTCCTGCCGGGCTATTGTCTTCTCCCAGCAGGAGAAGACATTGATTGTCTTTAGCGGCTATAGCAGCCACTAGCAATAATCGCAAGAGAATCCGGCAGGGGAACCGGCCGAGATTCGAACCATGTATGGCCAGCCTAAGCCTTTCTGTTTTTATTACATGCGTCATTCCTGACCTAGTGACATCATCACTGGGTCGTAGCTCTTCTCTATACAATGCAGACAGATCATAACTGGTAGGAGGAACTAGCAGGATGCTGTACATGAATTCCCTGAAAACAGGACACTATGGTAAAGTTCCTAAGTGATGCTGAGCTTCTGTGACTGAAAGAACTGAAATCCAGCAAATGAAATGGGAGGGCCAGGGACAGTACGGCTTTAAGTAAATACTTTTTTGTAAATCCATTGAATATTATTTTTCCTGTAGATCCCTCCAGTGACAGCACTTCCTGTTGCAGACTGATAACAGGAAGCCGCAGTCTTACAATAAGCAGCAGCTTTATCGGCCTGCCCTGCAAGCTCCTACAGATGATTGTCAGGCTACCTACTGTATATGATAGACCTGATAGGAAACCCAATGGCCAACTGAAGGAGCGCACGTGGCAGTCTGCTGCCAATTGGCAATGTTGTGGTGTCTCTGAATTTCAATGGTTTCCCTATAGTCTGTGTCAGACAGGTGCAGTTTGTTCTCAGAAACCCATTAAAAATAATAAACGCCTAAAGAAACCCATCGACAATAATAATGTATGTGCCAAAAAAAAAAAGAAAAAATGGTTGACAAACAATAAATGTCCAAAGAAGCCCATTGAAAAGAAATGGGTACCCAAAAAAAATCCATTAAAATGCAATAAGCGCCCAAAGAAACCCATTGAAAAGCAACCAATACCCTAAGAAACCCACTGAAAATACATGGGTGCCCAAAGAATCCCATCAAAATGCAATAAGTGCCAAAATAAACCCATTCCAAAGCAATGTCTCCAAAGAAACCCATTAAAAAGCAAAAAGTAAGCAAATTAACCCATTAAAGAACAATAAGCGACCAAAGAAATCCAATGCAAAGCAAATAGTACCCTAAAAAAGTCAAGAAACTTTCCTATAATCTGTGTTAGGAAGGTGTGGTCTGTTCCCAGAAACCCACTGAAATCAGTTCCTAAAGAAACTACTTGAAAATGATTGTGCCCAAAGAAACCCATTTAAAAGCAATAAGTGCCCCCCCCAAAAAAAAAAAAAAAAATTAAAAAGCAACATGTGCCCAAATAAACCCACCAAAAAGCAAAAAGTGGCCAAGGAAACCCATTAAAAAGCAATATGTGTCCAAAGAAACCCATTGAGAATCAAAAAGTGGCCAAAGAAACCCATTAAAATGCAATAAGTGCCCAATGAAACCCACTGAGAAGCAAAATGTTGCCAAAGAAACACATTAAATAGCAACGTGCCCAACGAAACCCACTGAGAAGCAAAAAGTGGCCAGCGAAACCCATTAAAAAGTAATAAGTGCCCCAAAAGAAAAACAAATATTAAAAAGCAATATGTGCCCAAAGAAACCCATCGAAAAGCAAAAAGTGGCCAAGGAAATCCATTAAAAAGCAATATTTGTCCAAAGAAACCCATTGAGAATCAAAAAGTGGCCACAAAAACCCATTAAAAAGCCATAAGTTCCCAATGAAACGCACTGAGAAAGAAAACGTTGCCAAAGAAACCCATTAATAAGCAATAAGTTCCCAATGAAACCCACTGAGAAGCAAAAAGTGGCCAGTGAAACCCATTAAAATGCAATATGTGCCCAAAGAAAGTCAAGAAATTTGGAGCAGTGGTGGCCTTGGAGCTGCTTGGAGGTGCTGGTGGAACATTGTGATTGGTGGGCTCTCTGTGCAGGACACACCTGCCAATCAGCATTAGGAATTAAGCCCTCAGTTTTTCTTTTTTCTCTTTGAAAGTGAAAAACCTTTTTCATCCCTATAAAATTTCTTGCTGACTGCAAAAACTTTCAGATTTTAAAAATGAAATGCGAGGCCACAAGCTTTACTGAGCTGCAAGTTGGAAGATATTTTTTAAGGCTGAGAAGCAAAAAGCTACTTCATAAAATCTTTTCCAAGTGGAGATAAAATCTGAAATTCATTACTTTCATGGTTACCTTCTGTAATTAAACTGCTTCCTTTCGTCGCTTTGAAAAATTCAATTAATTGAGTCTTTTCATTGACGCTCCTCGCTCGTTCGCTTGCAGTCAAGGTGTTAAGGCTGACAAATATTACTCTATTTGTTTAATTCTGTGACTGGCATATTCCATCTCGTTCATGACCTTTGTTGATGAAGTGAGGGCACCTTAATGCAAAAGCTTAAGCAGTACGTTTGGAAAATCTGTGTAGATTTATCTGAATGATTTTTCGTGTCCCCCAAGTAATCTTGCGGCTTTTAGGACAAAATCAATAAGAAGACTTATCATGCTCAATAATCACAACTCTTCAATTCACCTCTATGATTCTGTGCACCTAATATAAACCTCTAGCCATCTAATATGACCAAAATCTTAATTTATGTGCTTAAAAGGGAAACTATAAACCTTACCAATTTTTTTTTTTTTTTTAGGAACACATAGGATCATCGTCTTCTTTGTTAATTTCAAGCTTTATGCCACAGTTCCCAGTTGGCCTAGTATTCACCAGATCATCCCGTATGAGATGGTGGGCTATGCTGTGGAGAGCTCCCAGGTTGCTGACCTCAGATACCCTCAGATTGATAACAGTTGACAGCAGGTAGATGCCAAGCATTCCTCTGCCTGCCTTGACTGTTTGCCTGTTTCACCACAACCCCTTTGCTTTTTGTACCACACTTTGTTTCTGTAAGAGTCCAGGGCTTACTACGCATGCATCAATGGCACGTTGCCGCAAGAGGAAATCCGTCCCAAGTGAGCATGTGCCAAAGACGCCTTAGTGCGCTAACCCGCACCTGCGCAGAAGACTTGATGGAAAAAAGCAGGAAAATGCCCAGGACGCACACAGGAAGTGACTTCAACCTGATGGAAAAAGGCGGGAAAAATGCCCAGGAGGCGCACAGGAAGTGACCTCAAACTTCCCTATATAAGCCCAGCCCAGACACTGCCAAATGGCTGGATTATCCTCAGCCCCCCCTTGTTCCTGTACTAGTGTGTGATCTGTCTGAACTTGTTGTGACCTGGAAACCTATTTGACTACTCTTGATTGCTCCTTGCCTTTAACCTCAGATTTGTACCTTAACCATTCTACTTCTTGGCCCCTTTTGTACTCAGCTGCCAGATTGGAACCAACCCCAGCTTGGATCTCGACCATTCTTCTTCTGATTAACCCTTTTATACTTCGTTGCCCAACTGGAGTTGACCTCGGCTCGGATCTCGGACTAAGGCTTGCACGGTGTTCTGCACCCCTGGCACCCCTGCCACTCGGTGTCCCACCAAGTCTCTGTTTACATCTCCAGAGGCTTCAAGGACCCGAGGTGCAAGGGAGGCCCCCCCACTACTTCAGTCTCACATCAGGTATGTGGCTCTCGTGACAGTTTCTTCCACACTCCAAGTGTAACTAAGGGCCACAACCTGAGAGCCATCTACAGCAAAGCCCAACACTCCTTGCGGGGTTCTTTAGTAAACACCAAGTAGCTCTTTAGACCCTTCACCTTGGCATTCTTTGGGGCCTATAAGTCACCTGGAGACACAGAGGGTCTACTACCTCCTATATGTTCTCTTTTCTTTTTTGATGGTGCTGCACAATGGCTGCATCTTCTTATCTCAGTGCTGGTATGTTTTGCTTTGTGTCTTTTATGGTTTCTTTGCGGTAAAGCAAGGAAGCATAAAAACCGGCTGGGAGTTCGGGTCCTTGGGAGACTTAGGAACCTCTGTGGATTCCCATATACCCACTGGACTGTGAGTGGACTCTGCCCTCTATTAGGACTATGTTTCTTTAGAATTTTCTTTTATTTGTTGGGATGCTGACCACCTGGTTGTTCTTTGCTTTAAGCATATACAGTATACCACCATTGCCTTATATCATTCTGGACGGTTTTTTCTCATACTAAGAAGATAGATGGGAAATTGGTTCAACACCTCAGACTTGTGCAAATGGTGAGAAGTTTAAACCGATAATAATAATAATAATGATAAGGAGAGCAGCTCGTAGTAAATGAAACATAAGTAAAAGAAATTAATTAGTAAATTAATATGAACCGCGCTCTCTCTAAAAGTGAAAAATCTAACTAACTATAAAGTGCAAGTGCATAAAAAGTGCGTACAAACAATGTCAGCAAACAAAATCATAAAATATAAAGTGTGTAAAGTCCATAAGAGACAACATCTAGTGAGTGTCCAATATGAATGCAATTCAATTCAATTAAGTGGATGTGAATCTTCTTGATCCTAGTGAACAATAAGGAGTGAATGTAGATCTTCCACCACCATCACCTGCCACATATCCTACTCACCAGAATTCCATGAGACCCATTACAGGTAGTCAAAAGCGCTAGAAAAAGATAATGCCAATTGGGGGGTTTCACAACCACAACGCCAATCCAAACAGACGTCCAATCATCGGTGGAGAGATGAAAAGAAGAAAAGGGCTCCCATAGTGAAGTAAATCACGATTTATTCAGAAGTTTGAAAAAGTACAAACACAAAAATCCATCACAGCTAAACATCCATGTGCAAGGAAACGTCGTTTGCGCTCCAGCTGCGTTGCAAGAAGAGGAAGTGACGTATTACGCTCAAGGCACCCAAAGCATGATACATCACTTCCGCCCCTTGCAATGCAGCTGGTCTCTTCCAGACCACCTCTCGCTTTTCAGGGGCCTCCAGAACTACCTGTGCTGCTCCTTTGTCTTGAGGACATATTTGTGTTTCAACTCCTTTTTCCCTCCCCTACTTCCTGTAGCATCACTTCCTGTCCTGAGCTCATGAGCCAGTCCAACAAGTCTATTAGCATTTGAATAAGGAATCCTAGCTTCCAAAAACAATACATGGTCATCATTCCATATTTATGCTACAAAAAAATCACTAATACAGGCAAAATGTCTAGCTAAATGGATTTGGTTAAAAGCCAATTAACCCCTTGGCACCGCCTCCCGCCGTCCCTTTTAGGAGTTTGGCTTTCCGGGGCGGGGCTTGTGACCATGTGAACACTGTGATTGGCAGTCACTGCGGTCAAGTAATCGGAAAACTCCTGATCGTAAGAAGAGATTGAGAGCTTTTTGTGAGCCGCCGGTCACTGTGCAAATTAGCTAATGCACGCAAACATGTGGACCCTCAGCACCATAGCCAACCCTAACTGTGCCCATCATATGCAGCCAACTGTGCCCATCATATGCAGCCAACTGTGCCCATAATATGCAGCCAACTGTGCCCAGCAAATACAGCCAACTGTGCCCATCATATGCAGCCAACTGTGACAATCATATGCATCCTCTGTGCCCATCATATGCAGCCAACTATGGCCATAATATGCAGCCAACTGTGCCCAGAAAATGCAGCTACTGTGCCCATCATATGCAGCCAACTGTGCCCAGCAAATACAGCCAACTGTGCCCATAATATGCAACCAACTGTGCCCATCATATACAGCCAACTGTGCCCATAATATGCAGCCACTGTGCCCATCATATGCAGCCAACTGTGCCCAGCAAATGGAGCCAACTGTGCCCATCATATGCAGCCAACTGTGCCCATCATATGCAGCCTCTGTGCCCATCATATGCAGCCAACTATGGCCATATTATGCAGCAACTGTGCCCATCATATGCAGCCAACTGTGCTCATCATAAGCAGCCAACTGTGCCCAGCAAATGCAGCCAACTGTGCCCATCATATGCAGCCTCTGTGCCCATCATATGCAGCCAACTGTGCCCAGCAAATGCAGCCAACTGTGCCCATCATATGCAGCCTCTGTGCCCATATTAAGCAGCCACTGTGCCCCCCACCTGCCTGGCACTTACCCCATCGTTATGGCGGGTCAGGTAGCGGGTGACAGCAGCGAGCTGCGGGATGGGTAGCGTGGGTCAGGTGATGGCTCCTGTGTCCTCCCTGCGTCTCTTCTTCCTGTTCTGCTAGGCGGCCAATGGGATCGTCTCTGCCTTCAGCCAATCAGGTGACCGGTATTAGATACGCGCCTCCTGTTTGGCGGAGAGGTGGTTCAGCGTTAGAAAATCAATATTCATTTGGTTTTCTAACATGCCTGGGTGGACTCTGAGCGCAATGCTCTGTGCTCGCAGCTCACCTTTTTTGAAGCCTATTAGAGCCTATGGCTCTAATCAGGTGCTTAAACCCCCCCCCCCCGCTGTAATTCAGGCACCCAGGCGCCTGAATAGGGGGTGGCTACAGTGCCCATGGATAGATTCATGCAATGACATTGCGGCAGACAAATATGACCCCAAATGACACTTTTTGAGTTACCAGTGACATTATTACATTGATCAGTGCTATGAAAATGAACTAATCATTGCAAAAATGACACTAGGGGGCGATCAAGGGGTTAAGTGTATTCCCTGGGTGTGTTTTAACTGTAGGGGGGATGCGCTGCCAGGGACATGACAGAGATTGCTGTTCCCGACCTCTGTCCTGTCAATGACCGCAACATACAGGGATATACAATGTAATACTGACATATAATCACACACATAGGTTGGACTTGATGGACTTGTGTCTTTTTTCAACCTCACCTACTATGTAACTATGTCATCTGGCAGAACGGGGATCTGCTTGTTTACATAGGAAGATCCCTGTTCTGCCTCTGTACTAGGCGATCGCGGTGTCGCCGGTGGACATCGAGTCCGCCCCGACCCGCGGGCACTAGGGTTGCCACATCACCCCCTTAATCCAGGACACATATTAATTACACGGGTTCTGAGGCTGATTTAATGCAGATAAGGCACCAAGTGTGTTTAATTACCACCTTAATCAGCCACAGAACCCGTGTAATTAATGTGTGTCCTGGATTAAAAGGGATGATATGGCAACCCTAGCGGGCATGCTCCCGCAGCGCGCTGCGGCACCCGCGCGCGCCCGCAACTGCGTCTGCGCGAGCCGCCATACAGCCACAGCGATTCATGCAGGAGAGCTAACCTGCCAGCGTATAACGACGGCGGCTGGTCGGCAACAGGTTAAGATTATTTCCAATTCTGGTTGAGCAAGGCCTTGGAAAGTGTTTGAAATCCCACCGCTTGCTACATACGTAAAAAAAAAAAAAAAAATTAATAATAAATAACAACAGCATGTCTCTAAGTAGCACTGCAATTAAATAAGGCAAAAAACAACCGTATTCTCAGAGAAAAAAAGAAAATAATTCATTTTTACATTATCATAGTCAATAATGTGACCGTGACATTGCCTTCGTTATCTCTTGATCTTGTATATATTTTCTATGAAACAAATATGAAAATGCGTTATTCTGCTTTTTCTTTTTTTTTTTTCCGTCTCTTACTTTCAACAAGCAATAATGAAAAATGCATTAGTTAACCTTAACCTCCGGATTTGAAAGAAACAGGTGACGCCGCTGATTTAAATTTAAATATATTATAAAACCTGTACACCGAGCGATCAGACTTAACCTTGATTGCCGCACTTGTGGTCTCTCTCGGAGCAGCTGAATTACCATAGACGAGGGGGAAAGAACGGAGCACAAAAAAATACTTTTTACAAATAAAGACATTTTTTTTTTTTTTTTTTTTTTTTTTTTACAATTGGTCTATGAAACAGAAAAAAGGAAACGGCGTAAGAAGTGCCAGGATAGAGAAATATTTATTGACGGGGATAAACAAACTAGTTCGTGGGCGAGGCGAATTGGAAGACTGGGAATTTTTTTTTTGATTCTGGCAAGCAATAGGAATTATGATTAACAACCTTCTATATTTCTATAAGTCGCGTTATGCTCTCATCTGAGTGAATACGAGCGATAAACCTTAAAAATACTAAATCAAACATATATAAAGTGACTATAAATAATTGATTGATTAATTGATTAGATCGCGTTTTAACTTCTTCAGATCTGCGCTGTGTAGCCGAATGACGGCTACAGTGCGGACCTGCTTTGCCGGGAGGACGTCAATAGACGTCCTCCCGGGCCCGAGCAGGCTGCGCGCTCCCTGCGCGCTCTGTGATCGGCGAGTCTATGGGACTCGGCTGATCACAGATCGGAGTAGGAGGTCGATCTCGACCCCTTACCACGTGATCAGCTGTCAGTAAATGACAGCTGATCATGTGATGTAAACAGAGCCGGTAATCGGCTATTTTTTCTCTTCTGAGGAGAAAAAAAAAAGTCGATCACCGGCGGCTCTCAGACGGACATCGGTCCCGATCAGGGAGAGCTTGAGCCAGCTCATCTGTGCCCACCTGTGCCACCTGCCATGCCATCTACCAGTGCACAACATTGCCGCCTACCAGTTCCCACCAGCGCCACCTACCAGTGCCCACAGTGCCACCCATCATTGCCCACAGTGCCACCTATCAGTGCCCACAGTGCCACCTATCAGTGTCACCAATCAGTGCCTCATCAACAGTGCTCCCCATCAGTGTCACCTACCAGTGCCCATCAGTGCCCGAGTGGCCTGCGCACCCCCTGCAGGGCGCCCGTGGCGCGCTCTGTGATCAGCGAGTCTATGAGACTCGCTGGATCACGGATTGGAGTAAGGGGTCGATCTCGATCTCTTACCACGTGATCAGCTGTCAGCCAATGACAGCTGATCATGTGATGTAAACAGAGCTGGTAATCGGCCGATCACCAGCGGCTGTGAGAGGGACATCGGTCCCGATCACGGAGAGCTGCCGCCAGCTCATCTGTGCCCACCTGTGCCACCTGCCAGTGCCACCTAGCAGTACACAACAGTGCTGCCTACCAGTGCCCATCAGCGCCACCCATCAGTGCCCACAGTGTCACCTATCAGTGCCCACAGTCAGTGCCTCATCAACTGTGCTGCCCATCAGTGCTACCTACCAGTGCCCATCAGTGCCCATCAGTGTCACCTACCAGTGCCCATCAGTGCTTCCCAACAGTGCCACCTATCAGTGCCATCTATCAGTGGTGCCTATCAGTAACACCTATCAGTGTCCATCAGTGCCCCCCATCAGGGCCCATCAGTGCCATCTTAACAGTGGCCATCAGTGCCGCGTTATCTGTGCCCATCAGTATCGCCTTATATGTCCCCGTCAGTGCTGCCTTATCTGTGCCTATCAGTGCCACCTTATCTGTGCCTATAACACCAGTGCAGCCTATCAGTGCCCACCAGTGCCGCCTCATCAGTGCATATCAATGAAGGAGAAAAATGACCTGTTTGCAAAATGTTATAACAAACTCTGAAACATGATTTTTTTTTTCAAAATTTTCCATCTTTTTTTGTTTGTTTAGCAAAAAATAAAAATCCCAGCTGTGATTAAATACCACCAAAAGAAAGCTCTATTTGTGTGAAAAAAATTATAAAAATGTCATATGTGTACAGTGTTGTATGACCGCGTAATTGTCATTCAAAGTGTGACAGCGATGAAAGCTGAAAATTGGCCTGGGCAGGAGGGGGATTTAAGTGCCCGGTAAGCAAGTGGTTAAATAGTCCACTGTTCTAAGGTGATTCTCAAACATGAAATGAACACATGGTACACATAAGAGTCGTGGTTAAAAGAGACAAAGACCTCCACCTCTGCACACACTGCCGCTTACCGACTCCAAATGATCTCCTATCACAGGAGAACGCACTCGCTGGTGGCTTAATACCCAGCCCGGGGACTTTTGGGAGATGGAGCAGTGATCCCATCGTCGTCTGTAAAATCCTAGGCTACTTTATTTAAATAAGAAAGTATTGCACTTACAGTTAAAATAATAAGGGATTGCAGTATAAACGAGCCGGCGGGCTCTCGATAGCAGCCTGCGTGTGTGACCTGCATGAACGCGGTGACGTCAGCACGTCGCTCCTCCCTACGCGTTTCGTCACACCTGACGTCGTCCTGGGGCCTGTTGAATGCCACTATGTGTCCAGGGACGACACATCACCGGACAGGAATTTGAAACATCTCCCACTCCATTCAAAACCCACGATGGCTGTATTCAGAGCTCACTCACCGTCAGTCTTATTCACACAAGAAAGGAAGCATCCTTTTAACAACCGCCTGCAGAGTTGGCATTGTGGGGAGCCATTAGAATTCAGTGCCTCCCTAAGAAAAATGATATGCCCCCCTTTTGAGTTGCCACAAGCAGCAAGGTTACCGCTTTGCCTTGGCCAAATGCTGTTCCAGAGGATTTGTAAGTTACTACCCCTTTATGGGAAGCTCCGCCCTTGGGAGTGGTTGAGTTATCTTTGTCCTATATAGTGTTGTTGCAAAGGAGGGGTAGTGAAAAGCAGTGGTAGCTGGTGGTATATTTTTTGGGGGGGGGGGCGAGCTTTCTCCGACCCTGCGTCTCCTCCTTCCTAGGCCTAGGCTTCATGGCGGCTTCCCCTGCATCTTTCCCCCCCTCCTCGGCGGCCAATAGCATGGCTTCTCCTCTCGGCCAGCCGGATCACAGGAGCCGCTTCCTGAGCTGGGATTGGCCAGGAGGAGAATCAGGAAGACAATAGCGAATAATAATTCGCTATTGTCACACAACTCAGTGGGCTCCAGGCGCAGTGCTCTGCGCCCAAAGCCCACCATTTTTTGAAGCCAATTAGAGCCTCCGCCTCTAATCATGCTTCTAAAAAAACAAAAACAGTGGAATCCATGCAGCCGGCACTCTGCATGTAGATTAGGGGCAGAGTCTATTCACATGTGTTGTTTGTCTTCTGTGCTCATCTGTGCTATTCTGTGGGTTTATATTTCCTTTCCCTTTTATCACTTCTTGGCTCACTCCTCCTAGTTTGCTTTCCTACAGTATCTCATAAAAGTAAGTACACCCCTCACATTTTTGTAAATATTTGATTCTATCTTTTCATGTGACAACACTGAAGAAATGACACTTGTCTACAATGTAAAGTAGTGAGTGTACAGCTTGTATAACAGTGTAAATTTACTGTCCCCTCAAAAGAACTCAACACACAGCCATTAATGTCTAAACCGCTGGGAACAAAAGTGAGTACGCCCCTAAGTGAAAATGTCCAAATTGGACCCATTTAGCCATTTTCCCTCCCCGGTGTCATGTGACTCATTAGTGTTACAAGGTCTCAGGTGTGAATGTGGAGCAGGTGTGTTAAATTTGGAGTTATCGCTCTCACTCTCTCATACTGGTCACTGGAAGTTCAACATGACACCTCATGGCAAAGAACTCTCTGAGGATCTGAAAAAAAGAATTGTTGCTCTACATAAAGATGGCCTAGGCTATAAGAAGATTGCCAAGACCCTGAAACTGAGCTGCAGCACGGTGGCCAAGACCATACAGCGGTATACCAGGACAGGTTCCACCCAGAACAGGCCTCGCCATGGTCCACCAAAGAAGTTGAGGTCACGTGCTCAGCGTCATATCCAGAGGTTGTCTTTGGGAAATAGACGTATGAGTGCTGCCAGCATTGCTGCAGAGGTTGTAGGGGTGGGGGGTCAGCCTGTCAGTGCTCAGACCATACGCCACACACTGCATCAAATTGGTCTGCATGGCTGTCGTCCCAGAAGGAAGCCTCTTCTAAAGATGATGTACAAGAAAGTCCGCAAACAGTTTGCTGAAGACAAGCAGACTAAGGACATGGATTACTGGAACCATGTCCTGTGGTCTGATGAGACCAAGATAAACTTATTTGGTTCAGATGGTGACAAGCGTGTGTGGGGGCAACCAGGTGAGGAGGACAAAGACAAGTGTGTCTTGTCTACAGTCAAGCATGGTGGTGGGAGTGTCATGGTCTGGGGCTGCATGAGTGCTGCCGGCACTGGGGGGCTACAGATCATTGAGGGAACCATGAATGCCAACATGTACTGTGACATTCTGAAGCAGAGCATGATCCCCTCCCTTCAGAGACTGGACCGCAGGGCAGTATTCCAACATGACAACCACCCCAAACACACCTCCAAGACCACCACTGCCTTGCTAAAGAAGCTGAGGGTAAAGGTGATGGACTGGCCAAGCATGTCTCCAGACCTAAACCCTATTGAGCATCTGTGGGACATCCTCAAACGGAAGGTGGAGGAGCGCAAGGTCTCTAACATCCACCAGCTCTGTGATGTCATCATGGAGGAGATGAGGGAAGAGGACTCCGGTGACAACCTGTGAAGCTCTGCTGAACTCCATGCCCAAGAGGGTTAAGGCAGTGCTGGAAAATAATGGTGGCCACACAAAATATTGACACTTTGGGCCAAATTTGGACATTTTCACTTAGGGGTGTACTCACTTTTGTTGCCAGCAATTTAGACATTAATGGCTGTGTTTTGAGTTATTTTGAGGGGACAGCAAATTTACACTGTTATACAAGCTGTACACTCACTACTTTACATTGTAGACAAGTGTCATTTCTTCAGTGTTGTCACATGAAAAGATAGAAGAAAAGATTTACACAAATGTGAGGGGTGTACTTACTTTTGTGAGATACTGTATATTAGACATGCTCAGTGCAGCCCTTGTTGCCTAAGTAACCTTCATAGTTCTCTAAGCTCCTGTTTGCCTACTATTAAGTATATTCAGTGTATGACTCCCCTTGTACCAATCCCAGCTTTGTCCACTGTTTGTGCTCGCCTGCTGCCCCTCTATGGCCAGTCCCTACTCTGCTCTGCAAACTGCAAATGCCCCTGTGGATATAATGCCTTTATGGGGCAGATAGACACATGTTGTAGACAGTGGTGGCTGGTGGTATATATCTTTTTTGGGGGTGGGCAAACAATCCACCCGCCGCCACACCCCCAGTTGGGAGGTCGGGTAGGTCACAGGCTCCCCCATCCTCCCTGGTTGGTCGGCCCCAAGCCCCACACTTACCCTATCTAGGTCACGAGCAGCGCTTCCTCTGGGTGGCATCTTCTCCTTCTGCTGCTTCACCGCGCTTCTCCTGCGTCTCCTCCCTCCTCCTCCTCAGCAGCCAATAGGATTGATTCTCCTCTCAGCCAATCGGGTGACTCACTTCCTGATTGGCCGGGAGGAGAATCAGGAAGACAATAGTGAATAGCGATTCAAGCCCACCCTTTTTTTGAAGCCTATTAGAGCTTCTGGCTCTAATCACGTGCTTCAAAAAAAAAAAACCCCATTGAAATCCACGCGTCCGGCACCCCACATGTAGATTAGGGGGCCGGACGCATGGATTAGGGAGGCGGCGCCCCTGAATATTATTTCGCTATTGTCACACAACTGGGTGGGCTCAGAGCCCACCCTTTTTTAAAGCCAATTAGAGCCTCAGGCTCTAATCATGTGCTTCTTGGGCGGGCTGCCACTGCTTGGAGGTGACCTAGCTGTGTATGGGGGGTATGGGTTTCCCCCCTCAAAAAAAAAAAATATATACCCTCCTAGGTGGATGCAGCATCAATGCAATGCTGCATCTGTTCCCTGCCACCTCTACACTGAGAACTGAGCGATCAAACACTGCTGATTGCTCATTACTCCCCTCCACTCTAAGCAGAGAGCCTTGACTGTCAGTCAGCGGCTCTCTACTTTGCCCCTCCAGCGCTCACTGGAGCTCTGAGCTGTGCAGGGGGTGGGAGCGGTTGGTTCAGTCTCCCAAATCCTTTGGCAGGTGAGGCCTCCCTCTTCATTTGTGCATTTACAGTGCCTTGAAAAAGTATTCACACCCCTTTGAAATTTTCCACATTTTGTCATGTTACAACCAAAAACGTAAATGTATTTTATTGGTATTTTATGTGATAGACCAACACAAAGTGTCACTTAATTGTAAAGTGGAAGGAAAATGATAAATTATACAAATAAATATGTGAAAAGTGTGGGGGGTATATTTGTATGGCGCCCCCCGGAGTCAATACTTTGTAGAACCCACTTTCACTGCAATTACAGCTGCAAGTCTTTTTGGGGATGTCTCTACCAGCTTTGCACATCTAGAGAGGACATTTTTGCCCCATTCTTGTTTGCAGAATATCTCAAGCTCTGTCAGATTGGATGGAGAGCGTCTGTGAACAGCAATTTTCATGTCTTGTCACAGATTCTCAATGTGATTTAGGTCTGGACTGTGACTGGGACATTCTAACACATGAATATGCTTTGATCTAAACCATTCCATTGTAGCTCTGGCTGTATGTTTCGGGTCGTTGTCCTGCTGGAAGGTGAACCTCCGCCCCAGTCTCAAGTCTTTTGTAGACTCTAACAGGTTTTCTTCTACGATTGTCCTGTATTTGGCTCCATCCATCTTCACATCAACTCTGACCAGCTTCCCTGTCCCTGCTGAAGAAAAGCATCCCCACCACATGATGCTGCCACCACCATGTTTCACGGTGGGGATGGTGTGTTCAGGGTGATGTGCAGTGTTAGTTTTCCACCACACATAACATTTTGCTTTTAGGCCAAAAAGTTAAATTTTGGTCTCATCTGACCAGAGCACCTTCTTCCACATAGTTAAATAGGAGGTGTGGTTGAAAAAAGACACAAGTCCATTAAGACCAACTTATGTTTCCTGTGTCCCCCACATGGCTTCTCACAAACTACAAACAGGACTTCTTATGACTTTCTTTCACCAATGTCTTTCTTCTTGTCACTCTTCCATAAAGGGCAGATTTGTGGAGAACACGACTAATAGTTGTCCTGTGGACAGATTCTCCCACCTGAGCTGTGGATCTCTGCAGCTCCTCCAGAGTTACCATGGACCTCTTGGCTCTTCTCTGATGAATGTTCTCCTTGCCCGGCCGGTCAGTTTAGGTGGACGGCCATGTCTTGGTAGGTTTGCCGTTGTGCCATACTCTTTCCATTTTCCGATGATGGATTGAACAGAGCTCTGTGAGATGTTCAAAGCTTGGGAGATTTATTTATAACCTAACCCTGCTTTATACTTCTCCACAACTTTATCCCTGACCTGTCTGGTGTGTTCCTTGGCCTCCATGATGCTGTTTTATTCACTAAGGTTCTCTAACAAACCTCCCTCTAAAACCACAGGTTACTCCCCTTTCGAGGTCTTGATGGGCAGACCCTTTCCCACCCCATGGGCCAGACAACCATTAATGTTAGAAAGAGACGATCACAGAACAGCTGTATTTATACGGAGATTAAATTACACACAGGTGGTCTCTATTTACGAATTAGGTGACTTCTGAAGGCAA
This sequence comes from Aquarana catesbeiana, assembly GCF_042186555.1. Taxonomy (NCBI): domain Eukaryota; kingdom Metazoa; phylum Chordata; class Amphibia; order Anura; family Ranidae; genus Aquarana; species Aquarana catesbeiana. Next base: position 7,275,936 of record NC_133332.1, read on the forward strand.
TTGGTTCCACTAGATTTTAGTTAGGGGTATCAGAGTAAAGGGAGCTGAATACAAATGCCCCCCCCACACACACACTTTTCACATATTTATTTGTATCATTTATCATTTTCGTTCCACTTCACAATTATGTGACACTTTGTGTTGGTCTATCACATAAAATCATAATAAAATACATTTATGTTTTTGGTTGTAACATGACAAGATGTGGAAAACTTCAGTTTAAAACGTTTTTATTATGTTTCCGTAAGTTTAAACAACAGATGTACAGTAATATCATATGTGGAAATACAATATTTGATGAAAATGTGGAAAATTTCAAGGGGTTTGAATACTTTTTTTTTTAAGGCACTCTAGTTGTTTGCCTGGAGCTCAGCTTCATTTTACTGGTTGGGCAGAAACAAACAGACGGTCTTGTCCAAAGAGGCCTCCATAAATACTCCTTGAAGACTATTCCTACAGCAGGCCCGCCGTTTGGTTGAGGCTCCAGAAATCCTTTAATTACAAGATGAAAACATTTGGGGGGATGAAATAGCACAACATTTATTCCTACAGATCTCAACATCAGACCTAAGAGACAGGCCGTTATTGAGCAAAGAGGGGCGAGGGATTTGTTTCCAATAGACGGACAGTTGGGAGTTATGATGATGAGATTTGCACACTGGGATTGACTGATTTGCAGCTCGTAAAGATCTTCAGAAAAAAAACGACAAAACAAAAAAAACAAAAAAAACAAAAAACAAAAGCAGATCGTATTCAGGATACCAATAATCGGAAAGCCGCGTATCTCCCCTCCACAAAGAGCTTTATTTATTCAAGTATCTGGATTGCAACATGTTTCCTCCTCGGAGGCCAATCTGTCATTATATTTGCGCTGTTGTTTATCGCCGAGGTTCAATCTGTAGAGCCGTAGTGGGAGGCTGATAACATCTTCAAGAGAAAATCAAGTTGTGGAAATAAGAAGAATCAATCTGCATGGTGCCCATTTCACTTCTCCGGTGCCACCGATAAACTTGTAGGGCAACCAACGCCAAATAAAGAGAAACACTTCTTTTTTTTTTCTTTTTTTTTTTTCTTCTTCTTTTTGTATCTTTTTTTTTCTTTTTTTTTTTCTTCTTTTTGTATCTTTTTTTTTTCTTTTGCCCAGAATCTGTTACAATAAAAAAAAAAAAAACACTTCTGTACAATAAAATACTCCTTTACAAGATGGTCTCAGTCTTTAACCGCTTCAGCCCCGGAAGAATTTACCCCTCCCCCCCTTCCTGATCAGTGCACTTTTTGCGATTCGGCGCTGCGTCGCTTTAACTGACAATCACGTGGTCGTTGCGATGTCGCACCCAAACAAAATTGGCGTCCTTTTTTTTCCCACTAATAGAGCTTTCTTTTGGTGGTATTTGATCTCCTCTCCGGTTTTTTATTTTTTTGCGCTATAAACAAAAAAAGAGAAGCAATTTTGAAAAAAAAAAAAAAACAATATTTTTTACTTTTTGCTATAATAAATATCCCCCCCAAAAAATATATAAAAAAAACTTTTTTTCCCTCAGTTTAGGGCGATTATGTATTCTTCTACATGTTTTTGGTAAAAAAAGTAAAAAAAATAAGTGTATATTGATTGGTTTGCGCAAAAGTTATAGCGTCTACAAAATAGGGGATAGTTTTATGGCATTGTATTATTATTTTTTTTTTTATTAGTAATGGCAGCAATCTGCGATTTTTATTGTGACTGCGACATTATGTCACATCGGACACTTTTAACACTATTTTGGGACCATTGTCATTTACACAGCGATCAGTGCTATAAAAATGCACTGATTACTGTGTAAATGACACTGGCAGGGAATCGGTTAAACACTAGGGGGTGATCAAGGGGTTAAGTGTGTCCTAGGGAGTGATTCTAACTGTAGGGGGGAGGGGCTTCCACTGACATGACAGCGATCACTGCTCCCGATGACAGAGAGCAGTGGATCTCTGTCATGTCACTAGGCAGAACGGGGAAATGCCTTGTTTACATAGGCACTTCCCTGTTCTACCTTTCCACACCGCAATCGCGGGCCGCCGGCGAACATCGAGTTCCCGGGACCCGCGGCGCGTGCCCCGATAGGCGGCAAATTTAAATTCGCCTGCCCGTGCCATTCTGCTGACGTACATCTGTGTGCGGCGGTCGGCAAGCGGTTCATGACACTAAGGTCTCGTTTACACTTGCTTCAAAATGTGGCATCGGGCGCGCTTTTTTAACCACTCGCCGACCAGCCGCCGGCGGCAGGACGGCTCGTTCCGGCAAATCGCTGTAGGTGTACGTCGGCTCCTTTAAGAGACATAGCAGGCTCGCGGGCGCACCTGCTGTACGGCGGAGGGGGGGGGGGGGCCTGATGCGCACGGCCGGGGGCCGCGATGTTCACCGGCCACCTACGAATCGCGGGAAAGAGAGCCAGAAGGGGGATCTGTCAATGTAAACAGACAGATCCCCGTTTCTGACAGGGGAGGAGAGAGAGATCTGCTGTTCCTAGTGATTAGGAACAGCGATCTCTCTCCTCCTCCAGTCAGTCCCCTCCCCCCCACAGTTAGAAACACCTATCCTTCTGATCTTTCTATTCTCTTAATATCACTATGTTAAACATTTCTTAAAGGGAAAAAATAGAGAAAAAAAAAAAAAAACTGTACGGGATCCGGAGACTTCCTAGCCCTTGAAGGCAACTACATGAGCTACATTTCATGTGTTTATACCATTGGTGCCAAAGGGATGTATGGGCACGGGATCTTGTATGTGGAAAAGATCCAATGTAGATTTAATATTGTTGAGGTTTATGTATCACCGTATCTAAATAAAGAATTGGAAAAAAAAAAGAAACACCTCCCTAGGGAACACATTTAACCCCTTGATCGCCCCCTAGTGTTAACCCCTTTCCCTGGCAGTGACATTTACACAGTAATCAGTGCATTTTTATGGCACTGATCACTGTATAAATGTCACTGGTCCCAGAAATGTGTCATAAGTGTCCAATCTGTCCGCCGCAATGTCACAGTCCCGCTAAAAATCGCTGATCGCCGCCATTACTACTAAAAAATAATCATAATAAAAATGTCATAAATCAGGGATATGCAATTAGCGGACCTCCAGCTGTTGCAGAACTACAAGTCCCATGAGGCATAGCAAGACTCTGAGAGCCACAAACATGACACCCAGAGGCGGAGGCATGATGGGACTTGTAGTTTTGCAACAGCTGGAGGTCCTGTTAATTGCCTATCCCTGCCATAAATCTATCCCCTATTTTTGTAGACGCTACAACTTTTGCGCAAACCAATCAAAATACGCTTATTGCAATTTTTTTACCAAAAATATGTAGAAGAATATATATCGGCCTAAACTGATGAAGACTTTTTTTTTTTTTTTTGGGGGGGGATATTTATTATAGCAAAAAGTGAAAAATATTTTATATAAATAATTACATTTATTATAAATATTTTTTTTTCAAAATTGTTGGTCTTTTTTTGTTTGTTGACCTGTTATTTTTTTTTTTTTGGGGGGATATTTATCATAGCAAAAAGTAAAAAAAAAAATATTTTTTATAAATAAATAAATTTATTATAAGTATATTTTTTTTTTCCAAAAATGTCGGTCTTTTTTTTGTTTGTTGACCTGTATGGTCTTGGCCACCGTGCTGCAGCTCAGTTTCAGGGTCTTGGCAATCTTCTTATAGCCTAGGCCATCTTTATGTAGAGCAACAATTCTTTTCTTCAGATCCTCAGAGAGTTCTTTGCCATGAGGTGCCATGTTGAACTTCCAGTGACCAGTATGAGAGAGTGAGAGCGATAACACCAAATTTAAACACACCTGCTCCCCATTCACACCTGAGACCTTGTAACACTAACGAGTCACATGACACCGGGGAGGGAAAATTGCCCAATTTGGAGATTTTCACTTAGGGGTGTACTGACTTTTGTTGCCAGCGGTTTAGACATTAATGGCTGTGTGTTGAGTTATTTTGAGGGGACAGTAAATTTACACTGTTATACAAGCTGTACACTCACTACTTTACATTGTAGACAAGTGTCATTTCTTCAGTGTTGTCACATGAAAAGAGAGAAGAAAAGATTTACAGAACTATGAGGGGTATACTTACTTTTGTGAGATACTGTATGTGACACTGAGATGTCAACCACCTGGCCTAAACAATGTCGGGTGGTGTGTGTTGGTGGGAGTCTAGACAGTTGGAGATGCTGTAAAGAAGTACCAGCAATAGCATACTTATCGACATTGTCCCAGTTCACAGGAGACACTCACCCCTGTCCATGGCCCACACTTGATACGACCACCTTCCGGGCAGCCCTGCCTACTTTCTGGGCGTTCTCATCCAGATCATACCCACTTTTATGCAGGAACTGCCCATTCATGGCCATGATCCCTTCTGCTGACACCCTATTTGGGTTACTGTGCATGCTCAGTAACTCAAATAATCTTGGAAACCCAGAAAAGACCATCATACGGACAGAGAATAGAGAAATCCAGGATAGGTACTTTGCTGGGTACACCCATTCTATGGGCTGTCAGCAGACACTATCAAATTGCATTGATTGGGGTGCGACAACTTCATTGGAAGCCTTCCATAAGTGCACGCTGAGGCATCCTTCTACCTTGTTCTTCACCGATACTAGATCCTGACCTACCTAGGACCTTTATATGGTCTTAATATGGCTCTGCGTGGCCATACACATTTTTAAATCTCTCTTGTTAAGCCCCACAGATTGAAAAAGAGAAACCCGTCGGTCCCCCCCATCCATGGGCGTTCACAGGTAGGGGCAAGGGAGGTCAAGTGCCCCCCCCTGGAATCAGTGGGGTGACACCATCAAGCCAGAGAAAGAGCCAAGCTGCCCAGCACCACCAGAGAGAGAAAGACTGACAGACATGCTATACTAATACTATACTACTGACCAGAGTCGCCCCCGGGGAACCCAGAGTGAGCAATCGTCTAGCTGGAGGGATCACTGCTGTAGTTATGCTGGGTCTGGTAAGAGGGCCTGTTGGCCATTATCCATTGCTTATCCTAGGGACTGTACTACATCTGCAGTCTGACCATGATAATGTGATAATGACATTGTTAAAAAGGGGGCGTTGAATGGGTGACCCTAAAATGATGCCCCCCCTGAAAAAAGTTCTGCGGACGCCCATGCCCCCATCCACGTTAAGCAGCAAGGATAGAGGAAAGTCAGCTGATGGCTGTATTCCTACAGAGGCTTCCGCATACCGGAACAGTGCTTCTACCTGGTTGGATGCCGCTGCTGTTTAGTTGAGAATTTTTGGTTAGCTCCTTCAACAAAAGTTGAAAGATTGACTTTTGTCGAGTTGGCCGAACTTTGAGCAGTTGTAGTGCCAGTTTTAGAAGCTGGACAATCTATGTTTCAAAGTACAACTTGATTAAGCAGCCTTATGAGTTAGACATGGAGGTGCTTGTCTCAGTTGGTTGATTCGGTAACTTAGGCCAGTTTTCTTTATGGCAATAGATTATCTGTGTCCTCTGAGGAGATATCCTAATGTTGCTGTGCTTTATAGACCCCCTGTGGGTAGTTGTGTTCTCCTAAACTTAACTATGTCCACCATTTGGTACAAACTTCACCTGAAAGCTGATGCATCTCTTGTTTTCTCCCCTCGAGGTCCCCCGATGATCCCATAGGTTTCATTGGCAGCCTTCTTTGGCTTACGAATGGTGGTTTCTTTAAAAGTGGTTTCTTTAAATATTTAAAGATCCTCTGTGGCTCGCTGTGCTCTCCCAAACTTGACCATGTCCTTCGTTTGGTACAACCTTCCTTCACCTGAAAGTTGATGCATCTCATGTTTTCTCCCCATGGGTTTCATTGGTGTCTTTTAGACTTGATGGTTGATGGGTGTGATACATTTTATCTACTTATTATATCTTCCTGATTAAACCTATTATGTAACGTGTTAAAAAAAACTATTTGCAATCTATACCTGCTGTGTGTAACATGAATTGTTTGCTTATAAAAGGTTACCTAAATCTACTGATGTAATACCATGTACACTATATTGTCAAAAGTATTGGGACACCTGCCCTTACAAGCACATGAACTATAATGGCATCCCATTCTAATGCTCCGTACACACGATCGGATTTTCCGACAACAAATGTTGGATGTGAGCTTGATGGCGGAAAGTCCGACAGTGTGTACGCTCCATCGGACAATGGTTGTCAGACTGTCAGCCAACAGATGTTGGCTAGCATGCTCTCAAATTTTCCGCCAACAAATGTTTGTTGGACATCAAAATAAATTCTGGACAGCCGCACTCCAAAAAATATTTTGCCTTTTATTAAAAAAAGTGTCATCTGAATTACAGGTCACAGCAGAGCGGAAAAAACTTACGCGTTTCACACTACAAATAGTGCTTAATCATCATGATTAAGCACTGTTTGTAGTGTGAAACGCGTAAGCTTTTTTCCGCTCTGCTGTGACCTGTACACTTTTTTGAATAAAAGGCAAAAATATTTTTTGGAGTGCGGCTGTCCAGAATTTCTTTTGATGTCCAATTGCTATAAGCATAGACAGCACCTGGGCTTCTAAACTGGAGGTGAGGCGTTTACTTCTATTTGACCCACCTGGATCGGTGATACCTTCTCCCTATCTTGATTTCTGGATTTTGCATACAAATGTTTGTTGTCGGATTTTCCGATCGTGTGTACACAAGTCCGTCAGGACAAAAGTCCAAAGTACAAACACGCATGCTCGGAATCACGCATCACTATTGAACTTCCTTTTTATCGGCTCGCTGTACATCTTGTGCGTCACTACGTTTGTAATTGTTGGCCAACATTTGTGTGACCATGTGCATGCAAGACAAAAGTTGGAGCCAAAAGTTGGAGCCAACTTCGAACAAAATTCCACGGTTTTGTTGTAGTCTGTAGGGTTCCATATTGAGTTGGCCCACCCTTTGCAGCTAAAACAGCTTCAACTCTTCTGGGAAGGCCGTCCACAAGGTTTAGGAGTGTGTCTATGGGAATGTTTGACCATTCTTCCAGAAGAGCATTTGTGAGGTCAGGCACTGATGTTGGACCAGAAGGCCTGGCTTGCAGTCTCCCCTCTAATTCATCCCAAAGGCCATCCCAAACGATGGCCCTCCAGCTGTTGCGGAACCACACATCCCATGAGGCATTGTAAAACTCTGACATTCACAGGCATGACTGGGCATGATGGGAATTGTGGTTCCTGAACAACTGGAGGACCATAGTTTGGAGATATCTGTCTTAAGGCATCAGCATACCAAGAAATTTTGGACAATTTCTCACTTTGCGAGAACAGTTTGGGGATGGCCCCTTCCTGTTCCCACATGACAAAGCAAGGTCCATAAAGACATGGATAAGTGAGATTGGGGTGGAGGAACTTGACTGGCCTGCACAGAGTCCCCCCAACCCGATAGAACACCTTTGGGATGAATTAGAGCGGACACTGCAAGCCAGGCCTTCTCGTCCAACATCAGTGCCTGACCTCACGAATGCGCTTCTTGAAGAATGGTCAAACATTCCCATAGACACACTCCTAAACCTTGTGGACGGCCTTCCCAGAAGAGTTGAAGCTGTTATAGCTGCAAAGGGCGGAGCCAACTCAATATTGAACCCTACGGACTAAGACTGGGATGACATTAAAGTTCATGTGCGTGTAAAGGCAGGCGTCCCAATACTTTTAGCAATATAGTGTATATGTGATGGGTATATTGTGACTGGCATTGGTTGTAAAACATGTGTCTGTCACCATCACTTATAAAAAACCTATAGGGACATCTTTTATCCAAAAAATTAGTTAAATAGAATAAAGGGAAAACTCTGATACAAACTGAACCCCTTACCCTACACCCCCCCCCCCCCCCCGTTTTATTTTATTGTAATATTATTTAAAAATAGGCACAAACTGCCATTTTCTAAACTCACTTTACTTACAGTGGGGACGGAAAGTCTTCAGACCCCCTTAAAATTTTCACTCATTGTTATATTGCAGCCATTTGCTAAAATCATTTAAGTTCATTTTTTTCCTCATTAATGTACACACAGCTCCCCATATTGTACACACAGCACCCCATATTGTACACACAGCCCCCCATATTGTACACACAGCACCCCATATTGTACACACAGCACCCCATATTGTACACACAGCACCCCATATTGTACACACAGCACCCCATATTGTACACACAGCACCCCATATTGTACACACAGCACCCCATATTGTACACACAGCACCCCATATTGTACACACAGCACCCCATATTGTACACACAGCACCTCATATTGTACACACAGCACCTCATATTGTACACACAGCACCCCATATTGTACACACAGCCCCCCATATTGTACACACAGCACCTCATATTGTACACACAGCCCCCAATATTGTACACACATCACCCCATATTGTACACACAGCACCCCATATTGTACACACAGCACCCCATATTGTACACACAGCACCTCATATTGTACACACAGCACCCCATATTGTACACACAGCCCCCCATATTGTACACACAGCACCCCATATTATACACACAGCACCCCATATTGTACACACAGCCCCCCATATTGTACACACAGCACCTCATATTGTACACACAGCCCCCCATATTGTACACACAGCACCCCATATTGTACACACAGCCCCCCATATTGTACACACAGCACCTCATATTGTACACACAGCACCCCATATTGTACACACAGCACCCCATATTGTACACACAGCCCCCCATATTGTACACACAGCACCCCATATTGTACACACAGCACCTCATATTGTACACACAGCACCCCATATTGTACACACAGCACCTCATATTGTACACACAGCACCTCATATTATACACACAGCCCCCCATATTGTACACACAGCACCCCATATTGTACACACAGCACCCCATATTGTACACACAGCACCCCATATTGTACACACAGCACCCCATATTGTACACACAGCACCCCATATTGTACACACAGCCCCCCATATTATACACACAGCTCCCCATATTGACAGAAAAACACAGAATTGTTGACATTTTTGCAGATTTATTAAAAAATAAAAACTGAAATATCACATGGTCCTAAGTATTCAGACCCTTTGCTGTGACACTCATATATATAACTCAGGTGATGTCCATTTCTTCTGATCATCCTTGAGATGGTTCTACACCTTCATTTGAGTCCAGCTGTGTTTGATTATACTGATTGGACTTGATTAGGAAAGCCACACACCTGTCTATATAAGACCTAACAGCTCACAGTGCATGTCAGAGCAAATGAGAATCATGAGGTCAAAGGAACTGCCTGAAGAGCTCAGAGACAGAATTGTGGCAAGGCACAGATCTGGCCAAGGTTACAAAAAAATTTCTGCTGCACTTAAGGTTCCTAAGAGCACAGTGGCCTCCATAATCCTTAAATAGAAGACGTTTGGGACGACCAGAACCCTTCCTAGAGCTGGCCGTCCGGCCAAACTGAGCTATTGGGGGAGAAGAGCCTTGGTGAGAGAGGTAAAGAAGAACCCAAAGATCACTGTGGCTGAGCTCCAGAGATGCAGTCGGGAGATGGGAGAAAGTTGTAGAAAGTCAACCATCACTGCAGCCCTCCACCAGTCGGGGCTTTATGGCAGAGTGGCCCGACGGAAGCCTCTCCTCAGTGCAAGACACATGAAAGCCCGCATGGAGTTTGCTAAAAAACACCTGAAGGACTCCAAGATGGTGAGAAATAAGATTCTCTGGTCTGATGAGACCAAGATAGAACTTGTTGGCCTTAATTCTAAGCGGTATGTGTGGAGAAAACCAGGCACTGCTCATCACCTGTCCAATACAGTCCCAACAGTGAAGCATGGTGGTGGCAGCATCATGCTGTGGGGGTGTTTTTCAGCTGCAGGGACAGGACGACTGGTTGCAATTGATAGAAAGATGAATGCGGCCAAGTACAGGGATATCCTGGACGAAAACCTTCTCCGGAGTGCTCAGGACCTCAGACTGGGCCAAAGGTTTACCTTCCAGCAAGACAATGACCCTAAGCACACACCTAAAATAACGAAGGAGTGGCTTCACAACAACTCCGTGACTGTTCTTGAATGGCCCAGCCAGAGCCCTGACTTAAACCCAATTGAGCATCTCTGGAGAGACCTAAAAATGGCCGTCCACCAACGTTTACCATCCAACCTGACAGAACTGGAGAGGATCTGCAAGGAGGAATGACAGAGGATCCCCAAATCCAGGTGTGATAAACTTGTTGCATCTTTCCCAAAAAGACTCATGGCTGTATTAGATCAAAAGGGGCTTCTACTAAATACTGAGCCTTACTCACTGTACCTTAATGCTTTCAAATGTTACATTGAAATGTTTTGTATGATTTTCGTATGTTGACTCAATAAAAATTTATGAAACAAAACAAAAAAAAAAAAAGAATAAAGTAATGTTAGCTTGCTTTATTTTTATTATTTTTTTGTATTGGTGAATGGCACCCTAAAAGTCCCATTTGTTTATATGCAAATCTTCTCTTTTTTTTTTAATCGATGAGCTGGGGATGTGGCACCAGGTGACCACCCATCCATTAATCTTTCTTTTTTTTTGCTATTTTCGACATCTGTGTAAAAAAAAAAAATAAATAAAAAAAATAAATATTTGTGCGTGTGTTATTTACCTCCGTTCTTTAACTTATTACATTACATTTTGTTTCTTGCTTTTTGCTCAGCATGTTGTTAACTGATGAGTTTGAGCAGATTTCACGAATGACACACTCATACTTATGGAATAAAGAGCATCCCCGGGAGATAACTAGGACATGATTTGCAGCAATCTGTAACATATGGGCCGCAGAGGGGCTCAATTTACCTGTTTTACTAAATGCACTTTGTGAGGCTTTACAATCGCTAAATGCTTTGCTCCATGGTACATAGGGTGGGCTTTTGTGGTTTAATGCACATGTGAAAAGAACTTGTATTTAAACATAAAATGTGTTCCGAGCATTCAATGTAAATGGAGCGATTGCTGTGCCTTTCTTCCTGTTCTCTGTTAGCTAAAAAGTAAAGTAAACTGGCAACTTCCAGACAATGGGTTGGTCACAGCTGCGGCGTTCAACCTTTTTTTTTTTTTTTTTCTAAAATGTACGCCTCTTCATGAAATGTTTCGTTTAGTCTGAATGTTTTTTTTGGGTTTCTGAGTCACACTGGTAACGCATTAGCCCTGGTTCACACAGAGGCGACTTGTCAGGCGACTTAGCTGCCTGACAAGTCGCGTCCCGTTCTGTACTATGGAACCATTCTAATCGGAGTGACTAAAGTCGCTGCGACTTAGAAAAAGGTTCCTGTACTACTTTTGGGGCGACTTCAGGCGACTTGCATTGACTTCTATACAGAAGTCGTTTTGCAAGTCTCCGCTGAGGTCGTGTGCAGGTCGCCTCACAGAGTCAGCCTGCAAGTCGTGTTGCCCCTGTGTGAACCGAGCCTTACTGTCCCCTCAGACCAATGGTGGCTCGTCCATAAGGGGAGGGGGGGACGGGGCCGCCCCCCTTATCCATGCGTCCGGGTGGTGAGTGTTACCTATCTGACGTATACTGACCCACACTGACCATTACACTCACCTACCTGACATACACTGACACACACTGACCTACACTGACCTACCTGACCCACACTAAGTTACACTGATCCACATTGACATACACTGACCCACATTGACCTACACTGACCCACACTGACATGATACATTGACCTACCTGACTTCAGGTGACATGACCTCCTCCTCCTGCAGCTCAGCCATAGTGTGCGGCGCGCACGTAGAGTAGACAGCAGGGCCAGGCACTCCAGGCAGCCAGAGCCATGACACACGAGAGGAGAGGAGAGCCACCCACCCGAGTGCCGAGTGAGGATCTTCTCACAGTGGCGCGGCAGCCGCATTGTAATTTCCGCCTTCTGGAGCACCTATGATGGATGTCACACGTCCCGCGGTCCCCACATTGGACCAGTGGGACGACCATCATAGGCGATGCAGGCTCCAGAAGGCGGGACCTGCTATGTCACTCGGCCATGCTCGGGTCGGATTGGTCCCCGTTCGGCGGTGGCTCTCAGGCTCGAGGCTAATAACAGAACCGTGCATGCCCGAGACCCGGGGCTTTTTGGGGACCCACTCGGGGCTCCAGCCACCGTCAGCCCCCCCCTACCAAACTCCACTGCTCAGGGCGCAGAGCACTGCACCCTGAGCCCACCCAGTTGTGTGACAATAGCGAATGGATATTCGCTATTGTCACACTGATTCTCCTCCCGGGCTGAAACAAAATGTCACACACTCTGCTTGAGTGCTTTTGTCATATACCACTTCCTCCCAGTCTGAATATAGATATCAGATATTCCAACCACTCACAAGCACAAAACATGACGATACTTGTTTAGTTGCCGAACATGGATTCTTTTTATTAGAACCAAAATGCAAGTTTTATATACAGTAAAAGAGGAGGTTCCTCCCTCCTGCTCATATTACTCTAACAATACACCTGTAACCAGAAACAGAATTTACATGAGCTATTTAACTAATCCCTTAAAGCAGCCGATGTGACTCCGTACCCTCCTGAGCATTGCTATGATTAATCAGGATTTCACTACAGGTCAGACGTGTTGTCACCGAGCTTCACACATTAGTATAAACACAGGACACCTTTTCACAATAGCAGGAGCTAATTACAATTAACAATACAAACAGTGATCTCCCCTCCTCCTCAACCTAGTAGGCAACAAACTATAGTAGGAGTAGACTGTCCGACTCCTACCCAGTTCTAGAGGCCAATGTGATCAGCTCTCTCAACTAACATGTTGAGTTCAGAATCAAACAAACCAAGAATATAGTCTTTACATATATCCTGGGAGATATTGTGGATAAATATTACTGTCCCATTTTAAGAAATCCAAGATATATTTTCTCAGTCACCCTGTGCCAGGATGGCACAGGGTGACTTAGACATAAGAGGTGCATGGGGAACTGAAACATGGGTTTCCCAACCTTTCCAAGGGATTCTTGGTTTCCACGGGCTCTCCCGTCACATCTCTCCCCTCTCGGCAGAAGACTAACACAGGAGGAGACCCCAGACGGGTTGACACCGAAGTTATTCCATAGTTCCAGTCCTCTAATGCCTGTACCCACACAGTACCCCAAACAAATTGTTCCAAACAGAGCATTACTCACCCAGCCAACCTCTGCCTCTCTCATAGAACATACTCGCTGCTGGGGGGAAGTGCGGACTGGTCCTTCCCCCTGGAGTCCCTTTAGCCGCAGGAGAAAAGACAGGGTGGCTGGGCTCAGTCCGTCATGCTGTTGGGCATCTGGGCCGGCTGCCCAGCATCTCTGGGGTATACAGGTGGAGACTGAAGTCCCATCCACCTTTACAGGAAATCCGTCCTCTGTTAGTTGAGAGAAGAGGCCAGCAGCACTCTGCCCTGTTGCCAGCCCTTCTGCTGGAAACCCCACACCATCTGCTCCGGCTAACTGTTGTGGAGGGAGGCCGACTGCCCCGACTCCCTGGAACTCTGTAGTTGTTGCTGGTGCTGGGCAGAGGTTGATAGCACTCTGCCCACTTGCCAGCACTTCTGCTGGGTTTATGTTAGTGAAGACAGCAGGCCCATCCACCGACAACAAATCAAGCTGCAGTTGTGAGGTGCCGATTGCATTCTCTCCTTGGGTCCTGATCTGCTGCTCGAGAGTGACCTCCACCTCCTCACCCTGGGCCTCCAGAACTGCCGCAGGTGTGGGGCAGAGGTCTTGGACCCTCAGTCTGGTTGCCAGTGCTTTAGCTGGGTTGGTGTCATCATTCTGGGGCACCGTCTGCTGTTGGAACTCCCTTTCACTGGTATTGTCTCCCAGGGGCACAAACCCTTGTTGGGGAGGGGAAATGACTGCTTCTCCTCCCTGCATCTCTGAAATCCACTGGGAAAGAGGAACCATCACCTTCTCACCTCGGACCTCCGAAACTGCCATGGGTGTGGAGCAGGGGTTTGCAGTACTCTGTCCTGCTGCCAGTACTTGAGCAGGTGATGCATAATCTATAACATCCTCTGATGAACAGTCCATTAAGTCCATACATTCTGTAATCTGTGGCTGGAGAGATGAGCCGACTGTCCCAGCTCCCTGGAACTCCACAGTGCTGGGCAGAGTTTGGTAGCACTCTGCCCTGTTGCCAGCACTTCTGCTGGGGACTCCACATCATCCGCTTCGGCTAACCGTTGGTACAGGAGGCTGGATTCCCCCACTCCCAAACTGTGTAGCTGCCATTGGGGAGGTGAGCCGGCTGCTTCCTTTTCCGTTTCCTCATCTGGCTGCTGGGACGACATGTCTATGGTACTGTCTCCCAGGTGCACGGATCTTTGCTGGGGAGGAAAGACCGCTTTCTGCACCTTGGCCGACTGTTGGGGAGGGACAATGAACACCTCCTCTCCCTTCTTCCCCTGTATCTGCTGCTGGGAAGTGATCGCCACCTTCTCACCCTAAGCCTCCGAAACTGCCACAGGTGTGGGACAGAGGTCTTGGACCCTCTGTCTGGTGACCAGCACTTCAGCTAGGGAAGTTCTTGCAACTCCACAGATACTGCTGTTGGTGCTGGGCAGAGCACAGTGAAGTTTGGCCCTGATACCAGCTCTTCTGCTGGAAGCTCATCAGGTTGTTCTTCCTCAGCAGAAAAGACTATCAAATCCCCTGTCTCTGCAACTGGTGTCTGGGGATAGAGGTTTACCATCTCCTGTCTGTGGAACCCAGAAGATGCTATCGGTGCTGGGCAAAGGTTAGCAGAGCTCTGCCCTGTTGTCAGCACTTCAGCTTTGGGAATGGCAATCTCCAGATTTTCCACTGCCGATTCTCTGGCATGCTGCTGGACAGGCACATTCCTCCATCCAAGATCATCCCATGCAGAAACAGGATCATCAAGGTTAGTCAGCACTTGCTGCATCCGCCATAAGACCTCCGCATCCATAGCTGCGGGGGCAGGTTGGCAAAGCACACTGTTACTCTGCCACATTGTCAACTCTTCAGCCAGGATTTCAGAGTTGTCACCTGGTATTTCCTGATAGTCCCAGGCAAAGGGAGCCCAGCCCTGGTGCTGAGCAGAGTCTAGCAGCCCTCTGTAGGCGATCTCCAGTTCCCATTCCTGAACGGCCAGAAACTCTATATCTTCCAGTGCCCAGTGCACTTCTGAGACGTTCAGTAGCCCTTCCCTGAAATCCATGATTTCGTCCAACTGTCACTCCAAATCACTCCCAAAGTTAGGGTTCCCTGTCAGCTTCACATACGACATTCCCAGGCCGCCGTAGTCAAAGCCTTCCATTGGGCTGTCATCCGCTGCCCAAGGGTATGCTTGGGATACATGCCACCAGAGGGCTCTGTAGCTCTCATCCAGCCGCATCTCTGCCTAGACCAGCCTGCTTAATTTAGCTGTCTGCTCCTTGTGAGGTTTTTCTCCCAAAAACAGCACCCACAATCCATACTGCGACCAGTACCTTTCCTCGATGGAGGGGAGAACTTTTCCCTGGTGTCGCTGCTCACGGGCTAGCATTTCCTTCCAGAGTTTGCAGCGGATAGAATCATACCATCCCAGCAGGACCTGCTCTGACACTGGTCCTCTGTGCTGTATCTGCATCTCTCGCATCCTCCTTCTGAATTCCTCTTCCATGGCGGCTGGTATCTGTACCTCTCCTCTCCTGCTATCCGGACCTTGGATCCAGGTGGAAGTTTGGATGTCCCAGACTGCAGGAAGTTTGAGTGCTTTCGTCATATACCACTTCCTCCCAGTCTGAATATAGAGATCAGATATTCCAACCACTCACAAGCACAAAAGAAGACGATGCTTGTTTAGTTGCTGAACATGGACTCTTTTTATTAGAACCAAAATACAAGTCTTATATAGAGTAAAAGAGGAGGTTCCTCCCTCCTGCTTATATTACTCTAACAATACACCTGTAACCAGAAACAGAATTAACATGAGCTAATTAACTAATCCCTTAAAGCAGCCGATGTAACTCCGTGCCCTCCTGAGCATTGTTATGATTAATCAGGATTTCACTACAGGTCAGACTTGTTGTCACCGAGCTTCACACATTAGTATAAACACAGGACACCTTCTCACAATAGCAGGAGCTAATTACAATTAACGATACAAACAGTGATCTCCCCCCCTCCTCAGCCTAGTAGGCAATGAACGTAGACTGTCCGTCTCCTACCCAGTTCTAGAGGCCAATGTGATCAGCTCTCTCAACTAGCATGTTGAGTTCAGAATCAAACAAACCAAGAGTAGTCTTTACATATATCCTAGGAGATATTGTGGATAAATATTACTGTCCCATTTTAAGTAATCCAAGATATATTTTCTCAGTCACCCTGTGCCAGGATGGCACAGGGTGACTTAGGCATAAGAGGTGCATGGGGAGCTGAAACATGGGCTCTAATAGGCAAACAAGGGTGAGCCCACCCAGTTGTGTGACCATAGCGAATTAATTTTTCGCTGTTCTCACACTAAAGTTCCTCCCCGACCAATCAGGAGGCAGATCTGTGAGACCTGTTTCCTGATTGGCCAAAGCGTCAGGCGATCCTTTTGGATGCCTACCGCTTTGGCGGAAGACACGCGATGGAGGAAGCTGGAGGAGCGGACACCGGAGCTGCCGTGGCCACTGCCTGCACTTCAGGAGAGGACACCACAGCCCCGCCACACGAGCGGGGGGGTTTACTTGCCATGCAACCGGGGGGGTGTTCTTTGCCGCCCCCCAAAGAAGAACCCACCAGCCGCCACTGCCTGAGACCCGTTTCCCGATTGGCCGAAAGGAGAAGTGATCCTATTGGCCTAGGAGGAGGAGGGAGGAGATGCACGGCCGGAAGAGATGCAGGTGAAGGCCGACCGACCCACCCACCAGCTGCCACTGTCTCCAGGGAAGTCTCACCCGCAGCAGCTCAGCCACATCCAGCATTCAATGAGACAGATTGCTGCTCCAGGTGAGATATGATATGATGAATCCACCAAAAAGGATGGGCTGGGTGCTAGCTCTGACTCGCAACCGTGAACATGTACACAATATGAGAAAATTTAGCTGCACACCAACATCTGTCCAACAAGTTCATTGAAAGACTGCCACCAGGACTATAACAATGGACCAAGGGGTGACGACATTTCACACATACATTGTACTTCTTCAAAACCCACTTGAGTCTGGGATCCCTTCTGTATCTGGAAATTACTCTTCTTGCTGAGCTACCTGGACAGCACCCTGCCTGATCCATTGGAAAACCCTGTCTTGTGTCTTGATTTCTGTTGAACCTTGAACTCTTTGATCCTCCCATGAACTTCTTGATATAAGCCATGTCTCTGCACTACCTGTTGCCGGATTATTGTGGTTCCTATCCTGCCTGCTGCTTTGAGCTACCCCTATTGCTACTTGGCATTGACCTTGGCTTGTGATCTCGACTACGAAACTCTTCTCCTGCATCGACCTTGGCTTGTGACCCTGACTACGAAACTCTTCTCCTGCATGGACCTTGGCTTGTGACCCCAACTACGAAACTCTTTTCCGGCACCGACCTTGGCTTGTGACCCCAACTACGAAACTCTTTTCCGGCACCGACCTTGGCTTGTGACCCCAACGCTGATCATTGGTCTAACGGCTCAGACTATTCAATCTCTTACAGAACTCAGAACTGTGCTTAGCCTGACGTTATCGGCCATTGGTCTCCACTCACTACAGGTATTCTTCTTGTGCTACGGAAGACAAGGGTTGTGTAATGGATCCCACTTGTTCCCTAGATGTGGACAATTATCTTTGACCGGCCGCTGCAATGGTTTGTCTTGATTTATTTGGACACCTGAAGATGACGTGACCTGACTGACCGCAATAGAAGCACAGATTCAGTTCACGCCTGCGTCTCTTTTCAGCAAAGCTGAGAGATCCAATCTGCATAGGTTCAGGTTCAGGTTCAGAACTAGTAAACGGTTTAGCCACTGTTTGAATATTGAAAAAGAAATTAAAGCCAGCTGATCTTGGTTTCTCAATTAGTTTCTCCATAAATCGTTCATCAATCTTAATACTCAATTTAATAAAGTCATCAAGGCCATTTGGCGTATCTATTCTGGATTGCTCTTCTTTTATATCCTCAGAAAGTCCTTTTCTAAAGTGAAAGCCCTTTTTGCACTGTCGTTCCAAGTGGTATCAGTTACCCAACGACAAAATTCGGCAGCATATTCACCCACAGGACGTTTCCCTTGGCGCAAGTTTAGTAAAACCGCTTTAGTAGTTGCAATGCAATTTGGATCATCAAAAATGAAATCCACGGTTGCCACAAAACCTTAGAAATCTCCTAGAATAGTACGGTTTGCTCCAAGTATATAGAAGCCCATGCCAGGGCCTCATCAATGAGCAGAGATAAACGAAATGTGAAAAATGAAAAGGTTACGGCGCCAATAACTAAATGTCCCAGCGCTGCACCTAAAATTTGTGGTATACTAATAATTCATGAAAAAGTGTGTATAAAGGGCGCTATCTGGATGAAACTATATAAGTGATAAATTAATAATTCCTTATATAAATACAAGTGACCAAAAAACACAATTTATCAATTTACATCAAAGTCCATAAATGTCTATATAGACAATTCTTCAATATATGCTCCAACACCGTGCTTCTAAAATAATATGTGCTCCAAAACTTCAGACACAATAATGCTTCAACCAAAGTGACAATAAAATGAACTCACCAGAATTCCTCGGCCAACAAGTGACCATAAAGCATGTAATGTGAGAACTTCCTTAGTTCATAGGTCTATCTCCACATATATTTCATTCCTCCATGTGTGGACACCATACGATCACAGTCGGATATGCAGTGGTATGTGGAAGAAACTCTTTCCAGTATCAAATACCATCTTTCTCCCATCACAAGACTGTGTGGAATTGGCTCAGCCACAAAGAGCCACAGAAGGCAGGTAAAGTGTAATATTGCTTTTTTTTTTTTTAAAGGTGCACTTACCTGTACATATGTCCATTCGGATGCAGAAAGGCACAAAAGCAGCTCGAGGGTCTGTAGAACCGGTCCCGCACCGATGTGTGACTAGTGGTGTGCCACGTGCATTCCGACTTGCCAGCGGAAATGGAGGGCTCCTTTCAATTTGCGTGTCAAGCCTCTCTTCTATGCATTTCACGCTCAAGCACATGTCACCAGAAAGTCATTGTTGGATGGTCATGGACAGGGCTGCCTAATGCATGGGCACTGCCCAGGGACTCCAGGAGCATGGGGGCCCAATGATAATCTTGTATTACATCATATATTCCAACTGTCCCGGATTTGCCGGGACAGTCACACTTTTTACTAAGCTGTCCTAGGATGTCTGTGTCCCGGGAAGCATCCCAGAACCTGAACTGTGCCCTCCTGATACCAGTATTTTGTCCTTCTGCCCCCCCCCCCCCCTGTACTGTGCCCTCCTGATACCAGTATTGTGCCCTTCTGATCCCCCCTGTACTGTTACATAGTTACATAATGGGTGAGGTTGAAAAAAGACATAAGTCCAACCTATGTGTGTGATTATATATCAGTATTACATTGTATATGCCTGTATGTTGCGGTCATTCAGGTGCTTATCTAATAGTTTCTTGAAGCTATCGATGCCCCCCGCTGAGACCACCGCCTGTGGAAGGGAATTCCACATCCTTGCCGCTCTTACAGTAAAGAACCCTCTACGTAGTTTAAGGTTAAATCTCTTTTCTTCTAATTTTAATGAGTGGCCACGAGTCTTGTTAAACTCCCTTCCGCGAAAAAGTTTTCTCCCTATTGTGGGGTCACCAGTCCGGTATTTGTATATTGAAATCATATCCCCTCTCAAGCGTCTCTTCTCCAGAGAGAATAAGTTCAGAGCTCACAACCTTTCCTCATAACTAAGATCCTCCAGACCCTTTATTAGCTTTGTTGCCCTTCTTTGTACTCGCTCCATTTCCAGTACATCCTTCCTGAGGACTGGTGCCCAGAACTGGACAGCATACTCCAGGTGCGGCCGGACCAGAGTCTTGTAGAGCGGGAGATTTATCGTTTTATCTCTGGAGTTGATCCCTTTTTTAATGCCAATATTCTGTTTGCTTTGTGAGCAGCAGCTTGGCATTGCATGCCATTGCTGAGCCTATCATCTACTAGGACCCCCAGGTCCTTTCCCATTCTAGATTCCCCCAGAGGTTCTCCCCCCAGTGTATAGATTGCATTCAGATTTTTGCCACCCAAATGCATTATTTTACATTTTTTTAAATCTCATTTGCCATGTAGTTGCCCACCCCATTCATTTGTTCAGGTCTTTTTGCAAGGTTTCCACATCTTGCGGAGAAGTTATTGCCCTGCTTAGCTTAGTATCGTCTGCAAATACAGAGATTGAACTGTTTATCCCATCCCCCAGGTCATTTATGAACAAATTAAATAGGATTGGTCCCAGCACAGAACCCTGGGGAACCCCACTACCCACCCCTGACCATTCCGAGTACTCCCCACTTATCACCACCCTCTGAACTCGCCCTTGTAGCCAGTTTTCAATCCATGTACTCACCCTATGGTCCATGCCAATGGACCTTATTTTGTACAGTAAACGTTTATGGGGAACTGTGTCAAATGCTTTTGCAAAATCCAGATACACCACGTCTTCGGGCCTTCCTTTATCTAGATGGCAACTCACCTCCTCATAGAAGGTTAATAGATTGGTTTGGCAAGAACGATTCTTCATGAATCCATGCTGATTACTGCTAATGATACCGTTCTTATTACTAAAATCTTGTATATAGTCCCTTATCATCCCCTCCAAGAGTTTACATACTATTGATGTTAGGCTAACTGGTCTGTAATTCCCAGGGATGTATTTTGGGCCCTTTTTAAATATTGGTGCTACATTGGCTTTTCTCCAATCAGCTGGTACCATTCCAGTCAGTAGACTGTCTGTAAAAATTAGGAACAACGGTCTGGCAATCACTTGACTGAGTTCCCTAAGTACCCTCGGATGCAAGCCATCTGGTCCCGGTGATTTATTAATGTTAAGTTTCTCAAGTCTAATTTTAATTCTGTCCTCTGTTAACCATGGAGGTGCTTCCTGTGTTGTGTCATGAGGATAAACACTGCAGTTTTGGTTACTGAAGCCCCTCGATTCCCTCGTGAAGACTGAGGAGAAGAATAAATTCAATACCTTTGCCATCTCCCCATCCTTTGTAACCAGATGTCCTTCCTCATTCTTTATGGGGCCAATATGGTCTGTCCTCCTTTTTTACTAAGAAGAAAAGATCGGCTGCACACCACAGGAACGTTCCAACGATTTTATTCCAACAGCAATAAACAGCCAACAAAGACAGAGTGCCTGAACCCAGGAGGTGACGCAAGTGTTTCACACTGACCTCAGTGCTTCTTCAAACTTTTTAACTGTTTACATACTTTTTCTTGGGATTTATTTTGCTCTCCTCCGCTATGTGTCTTTCGTGTTTTACCCTTTCATTTATTGTTGCATTCTTTATAAAGTGTGAATGCCGATGATGATCCCTCAACCCTGTATTTTTTGAATGCCTTCCTCTTTGCTTTTATATGCATTTTTACATTGGCGTTAAGCCATCCAGGACTTTTGTTCACTCTTTTAAATGTATTACCCGATGGGATGCATTGGCAAATGCCCTTATTTAATATGCTCTTAAAGCAAACCCATCTCTCCTCTGTGTTCTTTGTTCTTCAGATTTTATCCCAATTTATAGCTTCTAGCAAGGTTCGTAGTTTAGGGAAGTTGGCTCTTTTTAAATTCAGTGTCTTTGTATTCCCCTTATGTTTCCTATTTGTACGATTTACACTGAAGCCAATTGACCCGTGATCGCTGTTTCCTAAATTTCCCCATATTTCCACATCCGTGATCAGGTCTGTATTGTTGGTAATCAGTAGATCTAGTAATGCTTTATTTCTAGTTGGTGCGTCTACAATCTGACATGAAATTGTCCTGCAACACATTTAGGAACTGGCGAGCCTTAGACAAATGCGCGGTTCCCTCCGCCCAGTTTATGTCTGGATATTTAAAATTCCCCATTATGATAACACTTCCCATCCTTACTGGTAATCCAAATTGTGATGGGAGATCCGTCTCCCCCTCCTCCCTCAGGTTAGGGGGCCTATAGCATACTCCCAGTATTATTTTCCCCTTAGCTTCATCTCTTTGGAGCTCTACCCATAAGGATTCCACCTCCTCCCTAGCTCCCTTAGTGATGTCATCTCTCACATTCACTTGTACATTATTCTTGATATATAGGCATACCCCTCCCCCTTTTTTACCCTCTTTATCCTTGGGATGAAGGGTATACCCTTGAATAGTTGCCAGCCAATCATGAGAGCTGTTGAACCAAGTCTCTGAAATTCCAACAAAATCCAAATCCTCCTCGTACAACAGTATCTCTAATTCACCCATCTTGTTCGCCAGGCTCCTGGCATTAGTGAACATGCCATGTAGTTTAGTTGCATACTATCCTCCTATTGCCTGTTCCAAGATTGCAACTAGAACTTGTTACTATACCTTGGGTTTATGTGCTTTAGTCAACCTACCACTAATGCCCCCAATACTACCCTCTGGAATATGTTCCGCACTAACTATCTCTACCTCTGGACCCTCCCCCCTGTCTCCTAGTTTAAAAACCCTTCTAACTTTTTGGCCATCTTTACTGCCAGCACATGTGCACCCTCCTCATTTAGGTGCAGTCCATCCCTTCTATAGTACTGGTGACAGACTGAGAAGTTGGCCCAGTCCTTCAGGAACCCAAACCCCTCCTTACTACACCAGCTCCTCAGCCACTTGTTTACTTCCCTAATCTCCCTCTGCCTTTCTGGTGTGGCTCGATGTACCAGTAGTATTCCTGAGAATACTACCTTGGAGGTCCTTTTCCACAATTTAGCTCCCAAGTCCCTAAAATGGTTCTTCAGGACATTCATCTACCTCTGACTTTGTCATTGGTGCCAACATGCACCATGACACCATGCCTAACGTGCACCATGACAGCCGGGTCTTCTCCAGCCCCTCCCAGTAATCTGTCCACCAGATCCATGATGTGCCAAACCTGAGAGCCCGGTAGCAAGCATACAGTTCGGCGTTTCAGGTCTTTGTTACAGATTGCCCTCTCTGTCCTTCTAAGAATTGAGTCTCCTACCACCAGAAACTGTCTATCCTTTCCCTTCACTTCCGCCCACTCTCACTGGAGGAGTTCTTGTTCTTCCCCTGGCAGGTGGGAGAGTCCCTCAGCTCCAGCAGTGCTGGTCCCTGACTGGTTTCACCAATGTCACTCAATGGAGCGTACTTATTGGGATGCTCCAGCCCAGGATTGGCCTCCCTGGCACTTCCCCCTCTATCCTTCCTGACTGTCACCCATCTACTCTTTTCTGGTGCCTGCACCTCTTTGTCTCCACCTGCCTCTCTGCTGGCCCCTCCGGGTATGTTCCCGGATCTCCTTTAGTAAGGTGCTGACAGTTGCTTCCCTAGATTCAGAACCAGGGAAACATTGTGCTTACATTTTGCACAGCAGTATTCGCCCTCAATCAGATAATCAAGGAACGCATATATGCCGCAAGATGTACACCGAGTCGCATCTCCACACCCGCCAGGCATCGTACCTACCAATTTAATGAGGATTGGAATTATACCCTGTTCAAATTACCTAACAACTAGCGTCCTGACACTACTACTCAACAATACACAGGTACGCAACAAGACAATACACAGGTACTTGCAGACCTACGTGCACTCACAAACCACTTGCACTCGCAGCCCACATGCACTCACTGCCCACGTGCAATAGCAGTCCACGTGCACTTGCAACCTAAGTGCACTCGCAATACACAGGTAGACACCATACACAAGTATACACAATACAAAGGTACACACAATACACAAGTATACACAATACAAAGGTACACACAATACACAAGTATACACAATACACAGGTACTAATGATCCACACACTACTCAGACAACACTCAGGTACTCACACCACACAGGTACTTTGAGCCCTGTTATAACCTTCTGTTTTCAACTCTGGTTTTTAACTCACCACTTAGTCCAGTTCCACTTAACTCTGGTATTTAACTTACCACTTAGTCCAGTTCCACTTGGTCTAAGTTCAAGCAAGCTCAAGGCTCAAAATGAGTTCTACAGAAAGTTATATAGGCCTCAAGCACCTATGACCAATTAACCACTCCCCTTAATTAGTAGGCTGAAGGAAGTAAAGAAAAAAAAAAAGGCTGTTTAAAAAGTGACAGGGAGGGTGTTAAAAAAGGTGCAAGGAAACCCACCCCCCCCAAAAAAATAAAAATGCAACACAGCAATCACCAGCAGTCAAAAGCAAAACTTGTTCACACTCTCCACTCAAGGTTCTAATAGTTCAGCTTCTAACCAGCAAGTCTGGCAGGACTGTGCCCTTCGGATTCCAGTATTTTGCCCTTCTGACCCCCCCCCGTACTGTGCCCTCTTGATCCCAATGTTGTGCCCTTTTAACCCCCCTTTACTGTGCCCTCCTGATCCCGGTATTGTGCCCCTCTGATCCTCCATACTGTGCCCTTCTGATTCCAGTATTGTGCCCCTCTGACCCCCCTATACTGTGCCCTTCTTCCTCCCCCTGTGATGTGCCCTCCTGATCCCAGTATTTTGCCCTTCAGCCTCCCCCTGTACTGTGCCCTCCTGATCCCAGTATTGTGCCTTTCTAATCCCTCCTGTACTGTGCCCTCCTGATCCCAGTATTGTGCCCCTCTGACCCCCCCCGTACTGTGCAGTCCTGATCCCAGTATTGTGCCCTTCCATGCGCACGTGTGCCCCCCCCATACTGTGACCTCCTGATCCCAGTATTGTGCTCTTCTGACTACCCCCCTATACTGTGCCCTCCTTGTCCCAGTATTTTGCCCTTCTTACACCTGCTCTGACCCCCTGTACTGTGCCCTCCTGGTCCTAGTATTCTGCTCTTCTGACCCCCCCTGTACTGTGCCCTCCTGATCTCAGTATTGTGCTCTTCTGACCCCCCTGTACTGTACCCTCCTTATTCCAGTATTGTGCCCTTCTGACCCCCCTGTACTGTGCCCTCCTGATCCCAGTATTGTGCCCCTCTGACCCACCCTGTACTGTGCCCTTCTAACCCCCCTGTACTGTGCCCTTCTGCCTCCCTCTGTGCCGTGCCCTCCTGATCCCAGTACTATGCCCTTCTGCCTCCCCTCTGTGCTGTGCCCTGCTGATCCCAGTGTTGTGCCCTTCTGCCTACCCCTGTACTGTGCCCTTCTGATTCCAGTATTGTGCCCTTCTGACCTCCTCCTGTACTGTGCCCTCCTGATCCCCCCTGTACTGTACCCTCCTGACCCCAGTATTGTGCCCTTCTGATCCCCCTGTACTGTGCCCTCCTGATCCCAGTATTGTGCCCTTTTGACCTCCCCTTGTACTGTGCCCTCCCGATCCCCTGTACTGTGCCCTCCTGATCCCCCTGCACTGTGCCCTCCTGATCCCCTGTACTGTGCCCTCCTGATCCCCCTGTACTGTGCCCTCCTGATCCCCCTGTACTGTGCCCTCCTGATCCCCTGTACTGTGCCCTTCTGCCTCCCCCTTACTGTGCCCTTTGTATTGATTAGTCTTTAGTTTATGGCATGTTTTCTTATTGTTTAACTGCTTGCCGACCAGCCACCATCATTATACATCGGCAGGTCGGCTTGATCCCACAAATCGTCGCAGCTGTATATCAGTCCCTTTAACAGCTATAGCAGGCACGTGCCCGCTGCATGGTGGGAGAGCTGATGCGCGTGGCCGGCGGCCGCAATGTACATAAGTACAGAACAAGACAGAACACCCTGAATAGTACATACCAGTGTTCCTCATTTTCAAGTTACTTTGTTGAACCATGAAGGGTTGGGGGGGGATAGGGGTTTATCTCCATAGAAACTCTTGGCCACTCAATCCCCCTGCAAATGGCAGGACTGGCATAATGCTAAAAGTGTGCGCCCCCCAGTGGCCGCTCCGGTCCATTCAAACTGCTCAGCGACTGCAGCTAGAGAAAGAGAGAGTTGCATAGGAAGCTCTTTGTAAAATGAGTCCAAAGGTGAACTTACACTTTAATAACACTTTTAGCACTCATAGAACTTTATTTAATTGGTAATACAAACAACACTGACAATTTGTAGGCTTTTGTCAAGTAGTATTATTTATCTGTAGGCCAGGCAAGCAGAATCATGAAAAAGTTCCATCTGCGACTTTTTATACCTTCAGTAACTATTCCTTCTTATGATCTCCTTATATATGTCCTTGTTATCGTTAAACCTTTCCAGAAAAAAAAAGAACAGCTATATCTGAGTGAAAAATACTTTTCATAAACAGCTGCGCGTGGTACGTCACGTTACTCCGGATTAATTTTTCCGTCACGTCGATGACCCCTCCGTCACCCCGCTCCATCCCCACACATGTGCTTGCCTCGCAGACATGTTTATTGGCAATATGAGGAGGAGATGGGAGATATCAGCGAGGGGCCCCCAGGCAGCGATAATGCGCACTCCGCACTCATCAGGTTGTCGCTTCTGTTTAAAAGCAGGTCGGCGAATTTAATCAGCCGCCGCGCCGATCAACGGCGACTGCGAGAACGTTATTTCATATTGATGCCTTCAAGAGTGCGTAACCTCCGTTCATCCATTTACAGGAGTGTGATAGGAATCTATCTATCTATCTATCTATCTATCTATCTATCTATCTATCTATCTATCTATCTATCTATCTATCTATCTATCTATCTACCGTATCTCACAAAAGTGAGACTTTTTCATGTCACAACACTGAAGAAATGACACTTGGCTACAATGTAAAGTAGTGAGTGTACAGCTCGTATAACAGTGTAAATTTGCTGTCCCCTCAAAATAACTCAACACACAGCCATTAATGTCTAAACCGCTGGCAACAAAAGTCAGTACACCCCTAAGTGAAAATGTCCAAATTGGGCCCAATTAGCCATTTTCCCTCCCCGTGTCACGTGACTCGTTAGTGTTACAAGGTTTCAGGTGTGAATGGGGAGCAGGTATCTTAAATTTGGGCCCAAAGTGCCAATATTTTGTGTGGCCACCATTATTTTTCCAGCACTGCCTTAACCCTCTTGGGCATGGAGTTCACCAGAGCTTCACAGGTTGTCACTGGAGTCCTCTTCCACTCCTCCATGATGACATCACAGAGCTGGTGGATGTTAGAGACCTTGCGCTCCTCCACCTTCCATTTTAGGATGCCCCACCGATGCTCAATAGGGTTTAGGTCTGGAGACATGCTTGAAGAGTCCATCAGCTTTACCCTCAGCTTCTTTAGCAAGGCAGTGGTTGTCTTGGAGGTGTGTTTGGGGTGGTTATCATGTTGGAATACTGCCCTGTGGCCCAGTCTCTGACGGGGGGGATCATGCTCTGCTTCAGTATGTCACAGTACATGTTGGCATTCATGGTTCTCTCAATGATCTGTAGCTCCCCAGTGCCGGCAGCACTCATGCAGCCCCAGACCATGACACTCCCACCACCATGCTTGACTGTAGACAAGACACACTTGTCTTTGTCCTCCTCACCTGGTTGCCGCCACACACGCTTGTCACCATCTGAACCAAATAAGTTTATCTTGGTCACATCAGACCACAGGACATGGTTCCAGTAATCCATGTCCTTAGTCTGCTTGTCTTCAGCAAGCTGTTTGCGGTCTTTCTTGTGCATCATCTTTAGAAGAGGCTTCCTTCTGGGATGATAGCCATGTAGACCAATTTGATGCAGTGTGCGGTGTATGGTCTGAGCACTGACAGGCTGACCCCCCACCCCTACAACCTCTGCAGCAATGCTGGCAGCACTCATACGTCTATTTCCCAAAGACAACCTCTGGATATGATGCTGAGCACGTGACCTCAACTTCTTTAGTGGACCATGGCGAGGCCTGTTCTGAGTGGAACCTGTCCTGTTAAACCGCTGTATGGTCTTGGCCACCGTGCTGCAGCTCAGTTTCAGGGTCTTGGTAATCTTCTTATAGCCTAGACCATCTTTATGTAGAGCAACCATTCTTTTTTTCAGATCCTCAGAGAGTTCTTTGCCATGAGGTGCCATGTTGAACTTCCAGTGACCAGTATGAGAGAGTGAGAGCGATAACACCAAATTTAACACACCTGCTCCCCATTCACACCTGAGACCTTGTAACACTAACGAGTCACATGACACCAGGGTGGGAAAATGGCTAATTGGGCCCAACTTGGACATTTTCACTTAGGGGTGTACTCACTTTTGTTGCCAGCGGTTTAGACATTAATGGCTGTGTGTTGAGTTATTTTGAGGGGACAGCAAATTTACACTGTTATACAAGCTGTACACTCACTACTTTACATTGTAGACAAGTGTCATTTCTTCAGTGTTGTCACATGAAAAGATAGAAGAAAAGATTTACAGAAATGTGAGGGGTGTACTCACTTTTGTGAGATACTGTATCTATCTATCCACCTGTCCATCTATCCCAGTCACTTTCTTTCTCCTTTCTTTTGGTTGTCTCTCTCCACTCTCAATCTTCCCTTCTATCCCTGTTGGATCTGTCTGTCTCTCTCTATCCTATCTATCTATCTATCTATCTATCTATCTATCTATCTATCTATCTATCTATCTATCTATCTATCTATCTATCTATCTATCTATCTATCTATTTATTATCTATCTATCTATCTATCTATCTATCTATCTATCTATCTATCTATCTATCTATCTATCTATCTATCTATCTTTAGCATCCTTCAGGCAGAATCTCCACATTCCAGCAATGATCGGTGATGAGGTCAGAGGGAGAGGTAGATATGAATGTTTCTCTCTGTAGGAGATACTTTGTTTTACATTTATATTCTGGTGAAAGGTTTCCTCTATAAATGATACAACCGACAAAACAGAAAGCATCAACTGTGTAGAGATCCAAAAACCACATCAAAAAAATGACTTTCAGGTAAACATCACAATAGTTATTACAAATATCCAGTCCCAGAGCGTCCCGTACAACAACCATTCGAAACAGTCTGGAAATTTCTTCTTTGGGAAAAAAACAGAACTGGAATGCTAGCAAGGAGTTAAATCCATTTGTTGTGTTTATTTATTTATTTACTTTTTTAATGTATTTATTTATTTATGTATCTATTTACTTTATTTATTTACTTTTTTATTTATTTACATATTTATTTATGTATTTATTTTGTTACTTTATTTGTTTATGTATTTATTTACTTTTTATTTATGACTTTTTTTATTTATTTATGTATTTATTTATGTATTTATTTACTTTATTTGTTTATGTATTTGTTTACTTTATTTATTTACTTTTTTAATGTATTTATTTATGTATTTATTTACTTTTTTATTTATTTACATATTTATTTATGTATTTATTTACTTTTTTATTTATTTACGTATTTATTTATGTATTTATTTTTTATTTGTTTATTTTTTATTTATTTACTTTTTTATTTTTTTTTAAATTTATTTATGTATTTATTTTTTTATTTACTTAATTATGTATTTATTTATTTACTTTATTTGTTTATGTATTTGTTTACTTTTTTATTTATTTACTTTTTATTTATGTATTTATTTCCTTTTTTAAAATTTATTTGATTCCCTTCCTCTGCACATCCTTGAGATAAATAAAATCTTCTCCTCTTGGCGGTGTGATGACACCTAGCAGGCAGCCTGGCCGTGTCATTCAGGAGTGTGCCGGCACTGCCAAGCAGAGATCTCCATATCCAATTAATTACACAGATATGGGGCATTTGCATGGAAATGACGTTTAATAGCCTGGAAGCCGTTCTTTCCCCCTCCGGTGCCGAGGAAATGATAGGTAGAATCTGGACTACGAGAGAAACAGCAATAATAACGTAAAATGAGGGTGGTCACTGAATTCCAGATCCGCCGGTGATCCTACAATACTTTCTAGTTACTGCTGTGACCTACCGCCATTCAACCGCCATACCCACCAGCTGAAATGATGTTCCTGCTTCTCACATAGCGGGGGGTCCCTTTGGGGGGTATTAAAAAAAAAAAATGTGCAGAAATTGAATTTGTTAAAGCCCTTCTAAATCTACTAGTGACACTAGCCCTGAGGAAAGGGGAAGGCATTTCCCCCAAAACGCGTTGGATCTACCTTTTGGATAACCACCTTCCCTCCCCCACACCATAGTGTCCACCAATACTAAGCCTTATTTCTATTGGTTCAGGGCTATCACACACACACATACACATCAGATATTTACAGCGCCGCTGTCTTCGCTGGCAGCGTTATTGCTCATGTCCGCCTAAATTAATAATTGGATTTTAATAGACCACACCCCCCCCCCAGCTCCTATTTGCTTACCATGGCCTAACTTACATTTTCCTTGGCCCCATCATGTGAACAGAGGAGCCCAGGAGGTTGTAGGAGAGGAAGCACCAGTGGCGGCTGGTGGTAAAAGTTTTTTTTGGGGGGGGCGGCAAACAGTACCAAACCCCCCTCCCTGGTTGGCCGGTTGGGCTGGAGCACTTACACCATCTATGGTGGGCAGCGCTTCTCCCGGTCTTGGACGGCTTTCCCTTCCCCTGCTCTCCACAGGCATCGCGGCGGCTTCCGTCACCTCCGTCCTCCTCGGTGGCCAATTGGGACTCTTCTCATTTTGGCCAATCGGAAAACGGGTCTCAGACCTGCTTCTGATTGGCTGGATTGAGGATTCAGTGTTTCAATAGCGAATATTCATCCGCTGTTGTAACACCTGGGTGGGCTCCTGGCGCAATGCTCTTCGCCTCCTCGCCACCCTATTTTGAAGCCTATTAGAGCTTATGGCTCTAATCAGGTGCTTAAAAAAAAAGCACACCCCTGCTGATGTAATTCATGTGCCTGGCATCCTGAAAGGGGCAGGACGAATGAATAGGGGGGTGGCAGTGGCGGCCGTGGATAGAGCTCATGCTATGAATTAATCTATCTATTCACATAGGGCAGTGATTCTCAACCAGGGTTCCTCCAGAGGTTGCTAGGGGTTCCTTCAGCATTGGGCAATTTCTGCCTCTCAGATACGTTCCCACTCACAGCATTGATCTTTTTAAGCTATCTGTAAGGCGGTAATTCTTCCCAATGACCACAAGTGTAAGGATCATTCTTCCCACCGACCATCACACTAATGTATCATGAGTTGTAGATTTCTAATGTTTAGCAGGGGTTCCCTGAGACCGGAGAACTAGGTTGTCAGGGCTGGGCTCAGCCCTTCCTTCTCTGAGCTGGCCGCTCAGCTGTCGGCTAATTGCCAGCTCCTATCTCTCCACAGTTAACCAGCTGTTGTGGATCTGCTCGTCAGTCCCGCCTATTTTTTTTTTTTAAAAGTTATCTTTATTATAATTTTAAGTGAGAACAAAACAATACAGAGCCTATTGGGCATACCCAGGCTCGTTCACTACAACTACAAAACTAGATGTAAGATGAGAAAAAAAGAAAAAAGAAGAAAAAAAAAAAAAACAGACATAAACTACCTAAACCATTGTACGCTCGACCACCTGTGTAGAAAATTCAAAGCAATTCTTCAATTCCACATATATCTTACAAAGCTCACTTTAGGTTCTTGTGAAATTAAGTGTACATTATAGATACATAATTGCATCCCCCCCCCTCCCCCTGACTATTGACCGAGCATCTCAGGGGTGTTATGAGATTGGAGATGCCTCTTGGGTCATTCACGGTACTTAGTAGAACGTTACTAATCGTCCATCGAGTCTGCATTAGTGGACAGGGAATCCGTCCAAATATCCCATATTTTGTGGAATTTTTTGGCACATCCACGTGACAGGTAGGTAGCCTTGTATAATGGTAGAGCCGCATTCACTAACCTCTTCCAAAATTGTAATGAGGGTGCGGATGAGGCCTTCCATCTGAGTACTATCGACTTACGGGCATAATAAAGTAGTAATCCTAGCAGGGTTCTAATAGTCCGGCTTGGGGCCAGGGGTTCCACAAGTCCCAGCAGACATACCTCTACAGACAGTGGTACAGGAACAGTGGTGACAGTCAAAATAAAATTGGTTACCTCAACCCAAAAAATTTCGATCTGAGGACAGCTCCAAAATATATGTATGAAATCCGCTGAGGATGAGTTGCATCTCCAGCAGGAGGGAGGAATAGATGGATATATTTTGTGTAGACGCACGGGTGTGTAATATATCCTATGTACTATTTTAAACTGCACTAACTTGTCTCTAGCTGATACTAGCTGTGAGAAGGGGCACTCCCACAGTTCCTCCCAATCTTCTGTGTCTAGTGTAGGGAAATCAATCACCCACTTTGCCTTAAGGTTTTCTAATCCCGTGTGTACGTTAGGGAGTAACGCTTTATATATGGTGGATAAGGGCTTAGTTAGAGTTTCGTCCCTGAGCAGAGTTTCCAGATTTGAGGTGTAAAAAGCCACTTGGGCATGCTCAAACTGGGTGTTGAAGGCGTGTCTAAGCTGCAGGAATCTAAACAGGTGAGAGTTGGGTAAATCATATTGTTGTTTCAACCCGTCAAAAGTCTGCATTCGGCCATCCAAACAGATCTGATTTATATATTTGATGCCCTTGCATGCCCACATACTAGGGTCAGGAATGGACCCAAATTCTGACAATTGCGGGTTAAACCAAAGAGGGCTGTGCGGGGATATGTGTCCAGAAGGTATGGGGCGCATGGAATTGGCCACCGACCACGCTCGTATAACCGCCTTCATTGCCGTTGTAAGAGGGAAGGGAGCCCTAGGACCCCGGTAAAGTAAGTTCCGTAGCGCCTCGTATGACCCCAGATGTGCTGCTTCTAGAACCACTGCTGCATTGGACTCATCAGAGACTAGCCAGTTGTGGGCATGTGATAATAGAGCCGCCACAAAATAAGAATGGAGGTCAGGGCAAGCCAGGCCTCCCTCCCCCCAAGGTCTCTGTAGCACCGCCAGCCTAAATCTCGGCTGACCGGCTCCCCAGAGAAAAGATGATAGAATGGTATTTATCAGGCAAAAAACTTTTTTTGGAATCCAGATAGGGGCGTGTCTAAGAACATAGAGAAAAGCGGGCAGTAGTTTCATCTTGAATAAATTAATCCTCCCAACTAGAGAGAGGGGGAGATGTGCCCAAGCCTTCAGTCTTGTCCTCATCATTTGTATCAGTGGTTCAAAGTTAAGGTATAATAATCAGAGGTAGATGTGGAAATGTGGATGCCTAGATATTTAATTTTGTCTGTCCATAATAAGGGAAGGTTGGGATATGCTATGTCCTTTGCGGCTATATCTATCGGTAAGATTTGGGATTTTTCCCAGTTCACTTTGAGTCCCGAGCAACTATTGAAATTTGAAAGAATGGTCAGCGTCTCATGGAGGGATTGAGCAGGGTCATTCAAAAAAAAATGAGATCATCTGCGTATAAAGCCACTTTCTCATGTATGGATCCCACCTGTATGCCCCTAACCCCCTCTGCCTGTCTTAAGGCCGAAGCAAGTGGTTCCATCACCAAGGCAAACAAAGCCAGTGACAGCGGACAACCTTGTCTCGTACCTCTTTCCACCGAAAAAGGTGCCGACAGAGCACCATTAAGTTTTATCTGCGCTGTTGGGTCCTTATACAAAATATCAATCCACCTACGGAATTCTTCTCCAAAACCCATAACCTCAAGAACCGAAGACATATAAGGCCATGCCACCGAATCAAATGCCTTTTCAATATCTAGCGCAACCAATACCCTCGTGGAGGACTCAGTGGGAAGCAGCTGAAGATGTGTAAACACTCTACGTAGATTTATATCTGTTGATTTCCCTGGCATGAAACCAGTCTGGTCTATATTAATTAGGGATGGTAGAATCGTCCGCAGTCTGGTCGCTAGTATTTTTGTCAAGATCTTGAGGTCATAGTTTAGCAAGGAGATCGGCCTATAGGAAGGACAGAGGGATATGTCTTTGCCGGGCTTAGGAATGAGGACTATGTGTGCCTGGTATATAGAAGGGGGCAAGGACATCTGCCTTTTACTTTCAGAGAAGACCTTCAACAGTTTTGGTGCAACTAAAGAGGCATACATTCTGTACCATTCACCCGGCAGGCCATCTGGTCCCGGTGTTTTTCCACTGGGGAACGAACAAATCGCTGCCTCTATCTCCTCAGTGGTAAAATCCTTATCTAAAAATTCAAGATCCTCCTGTGAAAGAGTGGGTAGGTGCAGGGAATGTAAAAACTCCCTACGCCGGTCCTCAGGCCAGCCAGGGACTGCTTCATATAATTTTTCATAAAAGGATCTGAATTCATCCAAAATTTGCTCAGGAGTAGAAAGCACCTGACCATCCGAACCACGTATTTCTGACACCACTGTCTGCATTTTAGAGTCCGCAACTAAATTTGCTAGAAGTTTGCTGTTCTTGTCTCCGGACTCAAAGATCTTCCCCGCCAGAGATTTTAAATCCAGATGCGTGGCCGATGCAAGATGTAGAGACAATGCTCTTCTTGCCTCAGCTAGCTGGCTGAAGTGATCCCGAGTCGGGGAACCAGAAAAAGCCTCCGCTGCCTTAGCCTCTCCCTCCTCAAGGGCCTGGACCTGATAGGACATCTCAGAACGAACCGTCTTGATAGCTGAAATATATTCACCCCTGGTGTTGGCCTTAAAGGCGTCCCAGACTACCTGTGCTGAGGTTGAGTTCTCATTGATCTCCCAATATTGTTGTAGTTTAGGAGAGACTTCCTCCTCCACCCTCGTGTCCTGTAACCATTTTGGTGCTAAACGCCAACAGTCTCGACTCCTGGTGTCAGACAACCCCAAGGTGACCTCTAAGGGCGCATGATCAGAGAGGCCCGCAGGTAAGTACGAGACCCCCCTCACCGCCGCCAGGGCACAGGTGTTGCCAAAGACCAGGTCGATCCTGGAGCCTGATTTATGAGTGGTGGAGTGAAAGGAGTAAACCCTAGTGGTTTGGTGCTTCCATCTCCAGATCGCAGTGTAATTAAGTGCTTGTGCCCATTGAAGTAGGTCCGGTGAAAACACCCTATTTGGATTGGACGAGTCCAGAGATGGGTCCAGAATAGAATTAAAGTCTCCAGCTATGTAAAGTCTGGAGAACTGTAATGTAGCTAAATGTTCATATATTTTGTAGAGGACCTGTTGGTTGAAAGGAGGGGGAATGTATACATTTACTAAAGCATAGACCACTGCTCTGATCTCCAGTAAGAGGATTATGAATCGGCCTTCCTGATCAGTTTGAAGATGTAGGACCTTATATGCAAGGGATTTGTTTAATAAGATGGCCACTCCTCTGGCGTAACTGGAGTACGTTGCATGAAATGCTTGCCGTACCCAGGGCCTACGTAGTGCTAGGATCTTATTCCCCAGGAGATGGGTCTCCTGCAGGAACAAGATATGGGGTTTGTGATTATTCAGGTATTTGAACATTAATGCCCTTTTAACCTTATTATTAAGACCTCGTACATTCCATGTTATCAGTTTTAACTCCATAAAGGCAATAACAATTTATAATGCAGCATAATGATACCTACGTGTGAGGGATCAGCCCCCTTGGGCCCAAGGGAGAATGCAAAGAGGAGAACAAATTTTACACTGGGCATGGTGAGCATTGACAGAACACATGTATATGTATATACATCAGTCAGTGGATATAGAGCGTACAAAAAAAAAATAAACAGAAACAGTAACCTGTAAACTCCCTACTGACCATGAAGTACCCCTAACAGAGAAAAAAAAAGAAAAATAGAACTATGGCCAGTTTAATACCCTAAAACCTGAACTCAAAACTCCTAGAACTTCAGACTTCTGTGAAAAGTTCCAAAGTGCGGCGATTCAGTGCCGCTGATGCCTCTTCAATTGGCGTAAAGAAAAACTGGGGGGGGGGGGTAGATACTGTAGTGAGGTGTGTCCAACAAGGTAGCTCCGGGGGTAGAAGAATGTAGAAGTACTGCATGTCTAGTCCTGAACTAGAGGAATCTCCGGTGATCAATGGCTCTTGCAAGAGAAAAATCATAATCAGGTGTAGATTAAACATGCCAGCTCCCGGGGTTAGGTTGGTCTCCCACGCAGCATAACGGGTAAGTCCTGCATGGGAGTTCAGGAGTCAATTAGCAACAACTTTAGGTGATAAGACCCAAGGGGGCTATACAACAGACTGATAACTGGACAAAATCCCCACGAGCCCGGATCCGGAAGGGAGATAGAATTATTATGAAACTATCGGGGAGCCACTTGTAGTAAGGGATAATATCTGGTGCTCACCCCAGGTTGTTTAGCCAGTCATCTGCATCAGCCGCAGAGTCGAAGAACCTGACCGAACCATTATGGGGGACCCGGAGACGACTGGGGTACAACATACTGTATTTAATGTCCTTTTCGCGTAGGCGTCTACGGACGTCATTAAAGGACTTCCTCTTGCGCTGCAGGTCAGCTGAAAAATCCGGAAATAATTGGACTGCAGAATTGCCATACTGGAGCGAAGGATGTTTGCGAGCTGCGGAAAGGATCCTGTCTCGGTCCCTGAAGTTGAGGAAGCGAACCAAGAAGGGTCGGGGACTCGCACCAGGGATAGTGCGTCCCGTGGGTACACGATGGGCACGCTCGACGACATAGGTCGGGGAGATATCTGCGAGGCCTAGCAGACTTTTGAAGAACTCTTCCGCGAACTCCGCCGGTCTGTCACCTTCCTCCCCCTCAGGGAGACCCAGGACTCGAACATTGTTGCGTCTCGCCCTGTTTTCTGCGTCATCGGCTTTGGCGACAAGCGATTGTACTGTGCATTGCAATTCCGCTATGGTATTGGAGTGGGTAGCTGTAAGATCTTCAGTGGCAGAAATTCTGGTTTCCGATTCAGTCAGCCTGCCCCTAATCTTATCCAGGTCGTTTCTAATGAGATTACATTCTTCAGCTAATCGGTCTATTCTCACCAGCATGGAGGTTTTGCTTTGTTCAATGGCGGCCAGGATCAATGCGGTGCTGTCCTGGGAGGGTGGGGCAGGGAGAGCCGCACTCGGCGAAGCCTCGTGCTCCATGGCTAATTCGGTCAGCAGTTCCTGCAGCCTCCCTATGAGAGAAGAGTCAGGCTGTGTAGCTGGTACAGGGGCTGAGCGGCCTGGTGTGGATGAATTTTTGGGCCGCTGCTTAGGGCCCATGAAGCTGAAGGCAAGAGATTGATAAAATGGAGCTGGGTAATAATCAGCCTTCAGTGTACAATTAGAATGAGGGGAGGGAGAGGGCACCCCCACAGCCACACAGCAGCCAGTCAGTCACTGTAATAGTGTTCACCACTGGGGTATTTTCAAGGCAGCAGTGCGGTACAGATTTTAGGATCCCAGTCCCAACAGAGGATAGACTTCAGGGCCCAGTGCAGTGGTTAGAAGGGTACTACAGGTATGCCGCAGGTATTTAGTCCCAGAAGTCCGCAGCACAGAGA
This sequence comes from Aquarana catesbeiana, assembly GCF_042186555.1. Lineage (NCBI taxonomy): Eukaryota > Metazoa > Chordata > Amphibia > Anura > Ranidae > Aquarana > Aquarana catesbeiana. Next base: position 7,313,378 of record NC_133332.1, read on the forward strand.
GGTGGGCAGTAGTCGCCAGCAGCCCCCCGTGTAACTTGCTAGTAGTGACAATCCAGTGGGAAGAGCCGATCGTGAGCACTATGCAGGAGAGGCCCAGGTAGCCAAGATGAAGGCAGAGGGGTGAATCAGGATGCTGGGCCCCAGGACTCCTCACCCAGCCCACGTATGACAGCCCCCACCAGCTAACTGAGCCGTTTTTCTGCAGGATGGTGAAGGGATGATGGGATGTGCGAGCGCAGCAGTGTCCCCGCTCCCAATTACAAAGCAGGCCGGCCGCGGCGCTCCTCCGCCGGCCGGCGGTGTAGGAAAGTCCGGTGGCCTGGAGGCTTCACTAGGCCGCACTAGGCCGCGGCGGACGATTTAAACGGCCCCACGGACCATCCAGCTCTGACAAACACCTGGGGGGGTAGGTCGGATGGTAAGGAGTTCCCTTACCTCTTCACCAGGCCAGGAACAGCTTCCTCCAGCTTGCTGTGACCCTGAGAATGGCGGCGGCCGCAGCCGTGGTTCATCTAGGGATCCCCAGAAGATCACGGGCCCGAGAGTTGCAATATAGGCACAGGGAGCAGCAGATGATGTAGGAGAAGCCTACAGGCAGGTATTCTGGCTTTTTTTTCTAATTGATGGCACGGATGGCAGAGGATGGTGTTCAGGATACCCGGAGCTCCTCTCCAACACGTCCGCCGCTGCTCACATCCGGACACGCCCCCCCCAGTCCCGCCTATTTAAAGATCTCCAGCTCACTTCATTCCTGCCTTCGCCTTGGTCACATCACAAGAAACCATCTCCTGCGTTCCTGTTTAAGGACTGGCTTTGCTGACATCCCTTCTGGCTCCTTATCCTGCTTGCTGTTCCTCTACTTGGATCCCTGACTTCCGGCCTGGCTGATTACCCGATCCGGTTACTGAACTCTGGCTTGGCTGACTACCCGATCTGGTTACTGAACTCTGCCTTGGCTGATTACCCGATCCGGTTACTGAACTCTGGCTTGGCTGACTACCCGATCTGGTTACTGAACTCTGGCTTGACTGATTACCCGATCCGGTTACTGAACTCTGCCTTGGCTGAATACCCGATCCGGTTACTGAACTCTGGCTTGGCTGATTACCCGATCCGGTTACTGAACTCTGGCTTGGCTGACTACCCGATCTGGTTACTGAACTCTGCCTTGGCTGATTACCCGATCCGGTTACTGAACTCTGGCTTGGCTGATTACCCGATATGGTTACTGAACTCTGCCTTTGCTGATAACCCGATCCGGTTACTGAACTCTGGCTTGGCTGATTACCCGATATGGTTACTGAACTCTGCCTTTGCTGATTACCTGATCCGGTTACTGAACTCTGGCTTGGCTGATTACCCGATCTGGTTACTGAACTCTTGCTTGGCTGATTACCTGTTCTGGTTACTGAACTCTGGCTTGGCTGATTACCCGATCCGGTTACTGGACTCTGGCTTGGCTGATTACCTGATCTGGTTACTGGACTCTGGCTATGCTTTGACTACGCTTACTCTATTTATCTTTTTATTTTTATTAATAAACAAGTGTGATTTTACTGTACTTCTGTCTCGGTCTGGTTCATGGTTTCTGACATAGGGCTGATATAGGGGGTGGCGGCCGTGGATAGAGGGGGGCGGTGCCCGGGCTTCCCTAATGGGTGGGCCGCCACTGGGAGGCACTGTTCCGCTGCATGCTGGGGGGGGGCCCGTCAGGAAGGATGTATGGAGGGGCCCCCCGTGATTTCTAGTAGCAGCCCTGTGAACGTGTAATTGTCATTCAAATTATGAGAGCGCTGAAAGCTGAAAATTGGCCTGGGCAGGAAGAGGGTGAACGAGCCCCGTGGTTAAACATGCTTTGGATCTACATTCAGATAAAAAAAAGTAAGAAAAAGAAAAAAAAACAAGTAAATAAATTAATAAAAATGGGCAAACACAACGGACCATTTTTTTTTTGTCACTTTTCTATTTTTTATTTTTTTAAATGAAATGACCTTAAAAAAGAGAGGGGGTGGAGAGCCCGGAGCAAAGACGGATGATAGATTTGTAGCCAGACAGACAAATGAGACAGACAGACATAGTATTATTATTGTTTGAGGGTAAAACGCGTCGAACGTTTTTTTTTTTGCTCTCGCTGAGGAATGATAAGATAAAACCCAGAGAGCGCACTGCTTCCAGGTTCCTCCTGTGAAAATGTTAATCAGACTTTAAAGCTGACAAGGGTGATAATTTACTGTCATAAATTATCCAATGTGATAATTGATGAGCAGATAAGAGCGCGCACTTTCTCTCCAGGCAACGGGTCGCTTCTGGAAGTCACAATAAAATATTTTTACATTAATTGAGTACAACATAACATCACAGATAATAATGTCTACAGTGGAAACGGCAAAATTTCAATTCTCTGGTGCTCTGCATATTGAAGATTCTTTTTTTTTTTCCCAGTTACTATAGAAAAAGGTTTCATGGTCCCTCGGGTCCTGTTTAACCTACAGAAATAAAATTTGTATTCTGCTAGTTGTGCCACCACAGGAAGAGAAGCGTGTCAAAATAAAGCCAATTAAGACATTAGTGCATTACCCAAAAGGGATCGGCGCTATCAGGAAGAGTTCACACAGTCAGATCTTGTTTTTTTTTTTTTTTTCATGGATAAGAGTTTAGAAAACTTTAATGATGAAATGACAATCTGCACCGGAACGTCCCCTGCAAAGATCTAAGTGGGGCTGTCAGAAAACGGGGGGGGGGGCACAAGCCAATCTCCGACAATCACGCCATCAAATTCCGAAAACCATCAACTTTTCGTTGACCAGTTTTCTGCTTTTTTTTTAGGGCCCATTCACACCTGAGCGTTTGCAGCTCATAAAAAAAAAAATAATGCTCATCTCAAAAGTTGCAAAACGCCCAACAAGCAAAATCCCATTCATTGTAACTGCTTCAGCCCCGGAAGATTTTGCCCCCCTTCCTGAACAGAGCAATTTTTTGCGATTCGCTTTAGCTGATAATTGCGCGGTCGTTGCGACGTTGCACCCAAACAAAATTGACGTCCTTTTTTTTTCCCCCCACAAACAGAGCTTTTTTTTTGGTGGTATTTTATCACCTCTGCGGTTTTTATTTTTTTGCGCTATAAACAAAAAAAGAGCGCCGATTTTGAAAAAAACAAAAAAAAGCAATATTTTTGACTTTTTTGCTATAATAAATATCCCCCAAAAATATATAAAAAAAACTATTTTTTTCCCTCGGTTTAGACTGATATGTATTCTTCTACATATTTCTGGTGAAAAAAAAAAAAATCGCAATAAGCGTATATTGATTGGTTTGCGCAAAAGTTATAGCGTCTACAAAATAGGGGATAGATTTATGCCATTTTTATTATTATTTTTTTTTTTTATTAGTAATGGCGGCGATCTGCGATTTTTATCGTGGCTGCGACATTATGGCGGACACGTCGGACACTTTTGACACTACTTTTGGACCATTCACATCTATACAGCGATCAGTGCTTTAAAAATGCACTGATTACTGTGTAAATATCACTGGCAGGGAAGGTGTTAAACACTAGGGGGCGATCAATGGGTTAAGTGTGTCCTAAGGAGTGATTCTAACTGTGGGGGGGGATGGGCTACCCAGAACATGACAGTGATCACTGCTCACGATCACAGGGAGCAGTAGATCTCTGTCTTGTCGCTAGGCAGAACGGGGAAATGCCTTTCTACCTCTCCACACCGCAACTGCGGGCTGCCGGCGAACACTGAGTTCCCAGGACCTGCGGGCACGGTCCCGCAGCGTGTGAATAATTTAAAGGGACGTACCTGTACGCCCATTCGGCAAGCGGTTAATGGCCCCTGTTCACATATGAGCGTTCTGTCGCCTGAAGCAAAACGCCTGAAGCTCAAAAAAAAAAAACCATGAGCTTCTTTTTAGGCAGGTTACAGGCGTTTTTCTGCTTTTTTACATTGGTGACTTTTTGCGGCAAAAATTGCAGTAAAATCGCACCATTTTCTGCCTGAAAACGCTCAGGTGTGAATGCAGCCTAAGGCCCCTTTCACACTTTTATGACTTGTCCTACGGTTTGGGACTGCAAAGTCACATGACAAGTTGTTCCCCATGATTTCCAATGACTACCATTCATATTAGTACGACTTCAAGTTGTACAAGGTAGTCCCTGAACTACTTTGGTCCTACTTTGATCCTACTTCAGCCTATTGAATATCACTGAAGTCGGATCAAAGTCGGATCACGTGTTAACTGATCCGACTTTGGCAATGCGACTTGCGCTTTGATGATCTTGAAGGGGAATTCCATGCCAAATTAAAAAAATATATTATTATTATGCAGGATTTATACAGCGCCAACAGTTTGTGCAGCGCTTTACAACATGAGGGCAGACAGTACACTAATAATTCAAATCAATACAGGAGGGATCAGAGGGCCCTGCTCGTTAAAATAAAAACCGGCATGGGGTCCCTCTCCAAGAGCATAGCAGGCCCTTCGGTCTGGTATGGATTTTAAGGGGAACCCCCACGTAGAAAAAACAGAATGTTCCAGCTTGTATTTAAACTGGCCGCTCTGTATGTAGCTTCTGACAGACTGCGCAAGGAGGCCGGTATCTTCGGAGCCATAGATGGTAGAAGCCCCAAACGTTGACCAGTGGTGGGGTAGGTCTACAGCTACAGCTAATATGGGGTTTCTGTGACCCTTGGTCGCCGAGCCACGACCCTCAAAGTCGATCGTTTTTTTAAAATGTATTTTATTTTTTTTGACAAATGGGCCTATCTTAAGGTAAGGGGCCTGGAGCTGCAGCTCCAATAGCCCCTATGTTAATCCGGCCCTGCCTGCTTGAGAAAGGTGTAGTGGTACCCCCATAGGGGCTGCTGAATGTAGTAGTCCGTCTGTCACCCTGCCCAGCCAGGCACACACTTTTCAAGCATCCAGAGACATGAAATAGTCCTTGCACTTGTTTTTTTGTTTTTTTATTAAGAGGAATTTAACTTGGATAAGGATAGGAAACTTATGAGATGTCCAGATAATTGAAAGTCAAAATTGGGACTAACTATATACACCACGGTATATACAATCTCCTCTTCTCCTCCTGCACTTCCTTGCCTGCACTTCTTCCTCACCCCTCCAGCACATAGCTTGCTTGCACTTCCCGGACCAACTAGCACTGTAGGTCTGACACTGGCTTAGCCAGGCCCAAAGCAGATGCCCTTTGCAGGCAGGGACCTCAGGCCCCTATGGTGTAGCAAAAATATAGAAAGTTCCAGTGCTAACTGTCCCTGTGGCTACTGCTCCCAGTACCACCTCTTCAGGCACTGCAAGCCCTCCTGGCTGCAGCTGCCCCTTTCCACTGCCCATGCCACCACAATCCTCCAGACTGGCTCTGCACCCATCCCAGACTGCTCCATCCCAGTCCTCTCAGGCATGCCTCCCAGTCCTCCTGACTGTGTGTACACTCACCAGCCCTCTTGGCTTCCTCTGTGGAACTCCTGGAGACTTGCCTGGCAGTGTCCTCCTGATGTGCTCTCTTGCTCCTCCTGTGCCTCCTGGTCAGGACACCTCTGTGGGTTGTAAGAGGTTTTTGTCCGCACCCGAGCCCAGGCCTAAGGTCACCCCCAGACTGGGGACCTCCCTCAAAGGCTTGGACAGCCTAACACTCCATCTTCCACCCGATCAACTCCTCCCCAGCTGGCCTACCCTGGGTATTTAAGGAGGCCTGCCCCCTGCCAATCCAGATTGGGGATTGGTCAGAGCTCATCAGAACACCGCAGGCAGCTCAACCCCCCCCCCCCCCCCCTCAACCTCTCTTTCCAGAAAACACCAGAGCATTCTGGAAAGAAGTGGGAGGTCCTGGTGATGCTACCTGAGAGTCACCCAGCACTACTCTAAGCCACTCCCAGCCCAGATCAAAACACACCCAGGCTTGGCTGCCAGTCAAGCCTGCAATTTTACCTACTCTCACAACCATGTACTATTCTTCTAGTACACTAGAGGGTGCTACAAATTTTTATTAGCAATGATACTTTGTATCTCTTTATCTCCCAACTACATACACTATATTACCAAAAGTATTGGGACGCCTGCCTTTACATGCACATGAACTTTAATGGCATCCCAGCCTTAGATTGTAGGGTTCAATATTGAGTTGGCCCAGCCTTTGCAGTTATAACAGCTTCAACTCTTTTTGGCAAGGCTGTCCAGAAGGTTTAGGAGTATGTCTATGGGGAATGTTTGACCATTCAACCAGAAGCGCATTTGTGAGGTCAGGCACTGATGTGGACAAGAAGGCCTGGCTCGCAGTCTCCGCTCTAACTCAACCCAAAGGTGTTCTATCGGGTTGAGGTCAGGACTCTGTGCAGGCCAGTCAAGTTCCTCCACCCAAAACTCGATCATCCATGTGTTTATGGACCTTGCTTTGTGCACTGGTCCAAATCATTTGGTGGAGGGGGGATAATGGTGTGGGGATTGTTTTTCAGGGGTTGGGTTTGGCCCCTTTGTTCCAGTGAAGGGAACTCTTAAGGCGTCAGCATACCAAGACATTTTGGACAATTTCATGCTCCCAACTTTGTGGGAACAGTTTGGGGATGGCCCCTTCCTGTTCCAACATACCTGAGCAACAGTGCACAAAGCAAGGTCCATAAAGACATGGATGAGCTAGTTTGGGGTGGAGGAACTTGACTGGCCTGCACAGAGGCATGACCTCAACCTGATAGAACACCTTTGGGATGAATTAGAACGGAGACCTACTTGTCCAACATCAGTGCCTGACCTCACAAATGCGCTTGTGGAACAACGCTCAAACATTCCCAAAGACATTGAAGCTGTTATAGCGTCCCAATACTTTTGACAATGTAGTGTAGATCTGTGTTGAGGTTGCGGAAAAGTTAGGGCGTTGTATTGCATTCATTATTCCGCTTGATGCTCCTGCTGACTGCGAGCGCCGGTCACCCTTCTGTGTCTCCCCGGCACATTTTTTTTTTTTTTGTAGTAAAAAATATTAGGCATACCATGTAATTTACATGGTCTAAAAGCTGGAGTTATCCTCTAAACATACTGAACATTTATTTTGAAATATCTCGTTTTTAGCAACTTGATTTCTTGGTATTTCTTCTGAGTGTCAGTCCCTTGGTTCCCTGCTGATCGCATTGGTTCCTCCCGCTGACTACAGAACTCAGTAGTCATGTGGAGATTGGTGGGAACCAATCATGGTTATCACTGAGCACAGCAGGGAAGCAGGAGACCAACTCACCTGGAAGTGTCAGTTTTTAGAGAAGACTTCAGCCAGCATTTGTGTTTAGATTGGATCTGTGTTCAGCAGCGCTGTCTGCTCTTTTGCTAAGCTCTGGAGCAACTGCTCTCACCGTCTATTTGCCATTAGTATATCAACCCCTGTCTCTCTACAATGCACCACAAGGCATTCCAAGGAAATGGGAGAGCAACAACTTCTTCTAATAATATTGCATTGCAATAAGAAAGTACCCAAACCCATGGCTCCTCTCCAGACTTGCTCCTTTCATCCCATGTGGACAAACAGGGTGCTGGCTACCACAACTTCCCATGTGGACAACCAGGGTGCTGGCTACCACAACTTCCCATGTGGACAACCAGGGTGCTGGCTACCACAACTTCCCATGTGGACAACCACTGTGCTTGGTACCACAGCTTCCCATGTGGACAACCAGGGTGCTGGCTACCACAACTTCCCATGTGGACAACCACTGTGCTTGGTACCACAACTTCCCATGTGGACAACCAGGGTGCTAGCTACCACAACTTCCCATGTGGACAACCACGGTGCTGGATACCACAACTTCCCATGTGGACAACCAGGGTGATGGCTACTCCAACTTCCCATGTGGACAACCAGGGTGCTGGCTACCACAACTTCCCATGTGGACAATCAGGGTGCTGGCAACCACAACTTCCCATGTGGACAACCAGGGTGCTGGCTACCACAACTTCCCATGTGGACAACCACTGTGCTTGGTACCACAACTTCCCATGTGGACAACCAGGGTGCTGGCTACCACAACTTCCCATGTGGACAACCACGGTGCTGGATACCACAACTTCCCATGTGGACAACCAGGGTGATGGCTACTCCAACTTCCCATGTGGACAACCAGGGTGCTGGCTACCACAACTTCCCATGTGGACAATCAGGGTGATGGCTACCACAACTTCCCATGTGGACAACCAGGGTGCTGGCAACCACAACTTCCCATGTGGACAACCAGGGTGCTGGAAACCACAACTTCCCATGTGGACAACCAGGGTGCTGGCTACCACAACTTCCCATGTGGACAACCAGGGTGCTGGCTACCACAACTTCCCATGTGGACAAACAGGGTGCTGGCTACCACAACCTCTCCACCACCCACAAAAGTAAAAAAATAAAACCACACTCCAAAGCATAGCTCTTCATTTTGTCTTTATCCGCTTGCCGACCAGCCACCGTCATTTTACAGCGGCAGGTCGGCACGATCCCACGAACCGTCGTAGCTATAAGTCGGCTCGCGGGACCGGGATAGCAGGCACGCGTGCGCCCCCGGAGGCGCGCACACGCGCCCGCTGCACAGCGGGGATGCCTATGGTCGTGGCCAATGGTCGCGATGACCACCGGCCACGAGCGATCGCGGGCGCACGAGAGGCAGAACACGGAAGTGTGTGTGTAAACGCACAAATTCCTGTTCTGTTCTGTGAGGAGAGACAGATTGTGTGTTCCTATTAGCTAGGAACAATGATCTGTCATTTCCTCTAGTTCAGTCCCCTCCCCCTACAGTTAGAAACACACACTAGGGAACACAGTTAACCCCTTGATCGCCCCCTAGTGTTAACCCCTTCCCTGCCAGTGACATTTATACAGTAATCAGTGCATTTTTATAGCACTGATCACTGTATAAATGCCAATGGTCCCAAAAATGTGTCAAAAGTGTCCGATGTGTCCGCCGCAATGTCGCAATCCCGATAAAAATCGCAGATCGCCGCCATTACTAATAAAGAAATAAAACAATAAAAATGCCAAAAATCTATCCTCTATTTTGTAGACGCTATAACTTTTACGCAAACCAATCGATATACGATTATTTTAACCAAAAATATGTAGAAGAATACATATCGACCTAAACTGAGAAAAAAATTAGCTTTTATTTAAAAAAAATGGAGATATTTATTATAGCAAAAAGTACAAAATGTGTTTTTTTCAAAATTGTCGCTCTTTTTTTGTTTATAGCGCAAAAAATAAAAAACCGCAGAGATGATCAAATACCACCAAAAGAAAGCTCTATTTTGTGGGACGTCAATTTTGTTTGGGTACAGCGTCGCACGACCACGCAATTGTGAGTTAAGGACCCCCACCTCCACAGATCAGCGCTCCAGTGAGGGGGGGCAGAGCAGAGAGTGGTGACTAGGGATGAGCTTCGTGTTCGAGTCGAACCCATGTTCGACTCGAACATCGGCTGTTCGCCCGTTCGCCGAATTGCGAACGATATGGGCCGTTCGCGCTAAATTCGTGTGGCGCGTCACGGCCCATAATTCACTGCGGCATCGCAGTGCATTGCTGGCTGATGATTGGCCAAGCATGCACTATGACCCGCATGCTTGGCCAATCACAGCGCCGTCAGTAGAGAGAGCTGTAATTGGCCAAAGCCAGGGTGGCTTTGACCAATTATGGCTCAGGGGATTTAGTACACACCCCACACTATATAAGGCCGCCTGCACGGCGGCCCTGTGTAGTGTGTGTTCCGGTGTGCTGAGAGATAGAGAGAGAGAGAGACAGTGTCATTTGATTTGAGTTAGATAGATTAGGCAGAACAGTCAGTCAGTTAGCTGCACTTACAGTGTATTGTGTATATATATGCATCCCAGGTGTTGCATATATATATATATATACACTGTATTCAGTTTAGCTAGATCCGTTCCTGTTATCTTCTATCTAGACTATTTTCATTTAGTGCAGTGCGTCCTGCTCACAGTGTTCAGCTAGATCCGTTCCTGCTATTTACATTTAGTGCAGTGCGTCCTGCTCACAGTGTTCAGCTAGATCCGTTCCTGTTATCTTCTAGACTATTTACATTTAGTGCAGTGCGTCCTGCTCACAGTGTTCAGCTAGATCCGTTCCTGTTATCTTCTAGACTATTTACATTTAGTACAGTGCGTCCTGCTCACAGTGTTCAGCTAGATCCGTTCCTGTTATCTTCTAGACTATTTACATTTAGTACAGTGCGTCCTGCTCACAGTGTTCAGCTAGATCCGTTCCTGTTATATTCCTACTGACAGGCAGGCTTGTCTGGTTACAGTATATAAAGCTACTTGAAGAAAATTACAGGTGTTCTATCTCAGCTTAGTGCAGCTACAGGCCATTAGTATGTCTGGAAGGCCAAGAAGGAGAGGCAGACAGTCACAAGCCAATAAGAGAGGGCAAGCAGGCTCTGTGTCTAGTGCTGGTCGTGGAGACGTTGCATCCTCATCAGCACGTGGCCATGGGACACGCTTGGCCTTTTTTTCGGCAGCTGGCCGTGTTGAGCCGCAACATGCGGAAGACTTGGTCGAGTGGATGACCAAGCCGTCCTCATCATCCTCATCCTCTCTCACCCATGCCCAGGGTGCTTTGTCTGGCAAAGCAGCGGCCTCTTCCCTCAGCTCAATGTCATCAGTGACTCCTTCCCTAGCTCCACCATGTCCTCATGAGGATTCCCTCGAACTGTTTGACCACAGTGTTGGGTACATGCTCCAGGAGGATGCCCAGCGTTTGGAAGGCTCTGATGACGATACTGAGCTCGATGAAGGCAGTAACATGAGCACGGACAGAGGGGGTGCCCAAGAAGGACAGCAATCTGGCAGTCATGCTCCCCCTGCTGCAGCATACTGCCAGGTTTGCTCCAGTGATGAGGAGGGAGGGGATGATGAGGTCACTGACTCAACGTGGGTGCCTGATAGGAGAGAGGAGGAGGAGGAGGAGGAGGAGGAGGAGGCGGCGGCACATCACCAACGAGGCAGGATGCCCTCCAGGGGCCAGCCTAAGGGCAGCACATTGACTGCATCACACCCCAAAGCTCCACATGTGCAGGGCGCTGCAGTCTCTGCGCGTTATTCAAAAAGTTCTTTGGTGTGGGCCTTTTTTGAGACGAGTGCATCAGATCGCACCGCTGCTATTTGCAACATATGTCTCAAGCGTATCTCGCGTGGCCAAAACATCTCCCGCTTAGGTACCACATGCTTGACCAGACATATGTTGACCTGCCATGCAGTTCGTTGGCAAGCGTATCTAAAAGACCCACACCAAAGAACAAAGAGGATCTCTCCTTGCTCCTCATCAGCTGAGATTTCCAACCCCACTAGACCTTCAGTCCTCTCTGAGACCTGCAGTGAGAGGAATGAAGGTGTAGAATTAGGTGTGTCACAGTCAAGTACTTGTGGGCAATCTGCTTTTGGTACACCGACGTCAGATTGTACCAGGCAAATTTCCCTGCCCCAGCTGCTGCACCGCCGAAAGAAGTTTGCTCCCAGCCATCCACATGCCCAGCGGTTGAATGCTAGCTTGGCAAAATTGCTAGCACTTCAACTGCTGCCTTTTCAGTTGGTAGACTCTGCCCCCTTCCGTGAGTTTGTGGAATGTGCGGTTCCTCAGTGGCAGGTACCCAAACGCCACTTTTTCTCACGGAAGGCGATTCCGGCTCTCTACCGGCATGTGGAAGGCAATGTCCATGCCTCGCTGGACAGGGCGGTCAGCGGTAAGGTGCATATTACCGCTGACTCATGGTCCAGCAGGCATGGACAGGGACGTTACCTAAGTTTCACGGCGCATTGGGTGACTCTGCTGGCAGCTGGGAAGGATGCAGGACAAGGTGCAGTAGTGTTGGAGGTTGTTCCGCCACCACGCCTCCAAAATGCTGATTGTGACACACCTCTCTCCTCCACCCCCTCCTCTTCTTCTTCCTCCATGGCCTCTTCCTCGGAACCAGCGGTGCTCCGTAGGCGTTCAAGGGGCTACGCAAGTACGCAGGCCAAAAGATGCCATGCGGTGCTTGAGCTGGTGTGCTTGGGGGACAGGAGCCACACTGGGGCAGAGGTTCTGTCAGCTCTGCAGGGGCAGGTTCAGAGGTGGTTGACGCCACGCCAACTTAAGGCAGGAATGGTGGTTTGCGACAATGGCACCAACCTCCTCTCTGCCCTCCGACAGGGACAAATGACCCATGTGCCCTGTTTGGCTCACGTCCTTAACTTGGTGGTGCAGCGGTTCTTGGGCAGGTACCCGGGCTTACAGGATGTCCTGAGGCAGGCCAGGAAAGTCTGTGTGCATTTCCGCCGGTCATATAATGCCAGTGCTCGGCTGACGGACCTCCAAAAGGAGTTTAACCTGCCCAAGAACCGCCTAATCTGTGACATGCCCACCAGGTGGAACTCAACGTTGGCCATGCTGCAGCGGCTGCACACGCAGCAGAGGGCCATCAATGAGTACCTGTGCGACTATGGCACCAGGACAGGGTCAGGGGAGCTTGGTTTTTTTTCCCCACGCCAGTGGGCCATGATCAGGGATGCATGCACTGTCCTGTCACCATTCGAGGAGGCCACGAGGATGGTGAGCACTGACAGCGCATGCATCAGTGACACTGTCCCCCTTGTCCACCTGTTGGAGCACACGCTGCATGGAATAATGGACAGGGCACTTGAGGCAGAACAGAGGCAGGAAGAGGAGGACTTCCTTAGCTCTCAAGGCCCCCTTTATCCAGACAGTGTTCCTGCGTGCCCGCCGATCACACAGGAAGAGGACGAGGAGGAGGAGGAGGAGGAGGAAGATTGTGTCAGTATGGAGGTGGAGCCTGGCACTCAGCATCAGCAGCAGTCTTTAAGGGATCAGTCCCAAGGAACACATGGACTTGTACGTGGCTGGGAGGAGGTGGCTGCGAACGTTGTTGTCCTTAGTGACCCAGAGGACTCCGGACCGAATGCCTCAGCAAACCTACGCTGCATGGCCTCCCTGATCCTGCAAAGCCTGCGTAAGGATCCTCGTATTCGTGGTATCAAGGAGAAGGACCAATACTGGCTGGCAACCCTCCTTGATCCACGTTACAAGGGTAAGGTTGCGGACCTTATCTTGCCATCGCAGAGGGAGCAGAGGATGAAACATCTTCGGGAGGCCTTGCAGAAAGGTCTGTGCAACGCGTTCCCAGAGACTGGGAGGTTACAAACACCTGTTTCTGGACAACGTGTTGCTGAGGCTTCGGTCAGTCAAAGAAGGAGCGGTGGAGAAGGTGGCCGTCTGACCGATGCGTTCAGACAATTTTTTGGTCCGCAGCCCCAAGGTATGATCGGTTCCAGCAACCATCGCCAGCGTCTGTTTTACATGGTGCAGGAATACCTAGGGGCAAGATCAGACTTGGACACCTTTCCCACCGAAAATCCTCTGGGTTACTGGGTCTTGAGGATGGATCACTGGCCAGAGCTTGCACAGTATGCAATTGAGCTACTGGCCTGTCCTGCATCCAGCGTTCTTTCGGAACGCACATTCAGTGCTGCTGGAGGCGTGGTAACCGATCACAGGGTGCGTCTGTCCATCGACTCGGTCGATCGGCTGACCTTCATAAAAATGAATGAGTCTTGGATCACCACCAGCTACCAAGCACCTGATGCTGATGTAACCGAATAATTTTTTTTGAAATCTCAGATCCCTTCAAAGACTGCCTATGCTGATGCTGAGTGACTATCCCTGAGTAATTATCCTCTTCCTCCTCAATCATCACGCTGATAGCTTGTAAGAACATTTTTGGTTCTGGGCGCCACCACCAGTGCCTAAGGCACAATTTTTCAGCCCCTGTTTAACAGGGGCGTGTAATTACAATTTTTGATGTAATACTTTGCAGCAGGGCTCGTTCCTGCATTCCAACTAGAGTGTCTGTGAGGGGTTGCAGTGTTGTGGCACCAGCACTAGTGCCTAAGGCCCAATTTTTCTGCCCCTGTCTAACAGGGGCGTGTAATTACAATTTTTGATGCAATACTTTGCAGCAGGGCTCGTTCCTGCGTTCCAACTAGAGTGTCTGTGAGGGGTTGCAGTGTTGTGGCACCAGCACCAGTGCCTAAGGCCCAATTTTTCTGCCCCTGTCTAACAGGGGCGTGTAATTACAATTTTTGATGCAATACTTTGCAGCAGGGCTCATTCCTGCATTCCAACTAGAGTGTCTGTGAGGGGTTGCAGTGTTGTGGCACCAGCACCAGTGCCTAAGGCCCAATTTTTCTGCCCCTGTCTAACAGGGGCATGTAATTACAATTTTTGATGCAATACTTTGCAGCAGGGCTCGTTCCTGCGTTCCAACTAGAGTGTCTGTGAGGGGTTGCAGTGTTGTGGCACCAGCACCAGTGCCTAAGGCCTAATTTTTCAGCTCCTGTTCAACAGGGGCATGTAATTACAATTCTTGATCTAATATTTCACAGCAGGGCCCTGTGAGGGCTTACAGTGTTGTGGCCACAGCAATACCTAAGGCCCAAATTTCTGCTGAGTATATAGGGCAGGACCCTACTTTCAAACATCTAACTTACAAACGACTCCTACTTGCAAACGGAAGGAGACAACAGGAAGTGAGATGAAATCTACCCCTAGGAAGGGAAATTCTCTCCTGTAAGAGTTAATATGGGAAAACAATTTCTCCTTTCCACTGATGCTTTCCAATCCTTGTTCCACAAAAAAACCCAAATTTTCAAAAAACATTTTTCATTGGGACAAAAAAGTGAGGTGAAATCTTCTGAAGAGGAGGAAAGACAGCAAAACAAATGTCACAGGGGTGATAACCCTTCCCTATGTTTTCCAAAAAGCTTAAAAAAGATTTTTTGGCTGGAGCTAAACACGTTAAAAATGTACCAGTTCAAAATTACAAACAGATTCTACTTAACAACAAACCTACAGTCCCTGTCTTGTTTGCACCGCCTGTATACTGCTGTTCAGAGTATATAGGGCCTGGTGGCCCCACACCTTTCCTTATTTTAATTAGGGTGCGGGGTTCCCCTTAATATCCATACAAGACCCAAAGGGCCTGGTAATGGACTGGGGGGTACCCATGCCGTTTGTCTCACTGATTTTCATCCATATTGCCATGACCCGACATGACATTAAACCCGCAAGCAGTTTTAAATGAGATTTTTTCCTTTAAAAATGACATTTGGTGCAGGGACTGTTCTAAACACGGGAAACACGCGTCACTTTACAGGCATACTATAGACACCCCCCAGGTACGATATTTAAAGGAATATTTCACTTTTTTTTTTTTACTTTAAGCATCATTAAAATCACTGCTCCCGAAAAAACGGCCGTTTTTAAAAGTTTTTTTTGCATTGATACATGTCCCCTGGGGTAGGACCCGGGTCCCCAAACCCTTTTTAGGACAATACCATGCAAATTAGCCTTTAAAATGAGCACTTTTGATTTCGAACGTTCGAGTCCCATAGACGTCAATGGGGTTCTAACGTTCGTGCGAACTTTCGGTCCGTTCGCAGGTTCTGGTGCGAACCGAACCGGGGGGTGTTCGGCTCATCCCTAGTGGTGACTGACAGTCACCAGCTCTCTGCTCACAGAGCTGTGAGAACCGAGTGATTGGCGGTGTTTGATCGCTCGGTTCTCAGTGTAAGAGGCGCTGGGGGACAGATGCAGCATCCACCTAGGTAAGTATGATTTAAAAAAAAACAAAACCCATACATCTCTTTTAGTTTGTAAGAAAAATACTGTATACAAGTGTCTGCTGGTGCTTTTTTGTTTGGGAAGGCGGAAAACAACCACCCCCCACCGCGACACCTCAACCCTCCCCCTCGATGTCTGCCTGTCCACCAGCACTTACCCCGTCTAGGCAGCGGGCACATCGGGCATCGGCGGGCACATGGGGGATCGGTGGGCACACCGGGCAGCGACAGGCACATCCATTTCTTTGACTTTTTGAGATTGTACAAGATAAGAAAAAGGTGGACTTTCTACCTTCCATGTCGAGACTGCCCTCTGTGGGGTGGAGTTACTTCACTCGGATGCCCTAGAGAATAAAATGGTGGCTGTTGCCATTTTTTATGTCACATGATATTTGCTTCGTTAATCAAGCAGAATTTTTTAAGACAAAATGCACTGAAATAAATTTTAGAGCACACAAAAAAAAAAAAAAAATTGAGAGGTTAAAATAAAAAAATACGATTGAATAAATAGATGCCAAACATGTTAAGTGATGCTTTAACCACTTGCCGACCACGCTATAGCAAAATGAGGGCTACAGAGCGGTCAGCCAGTTCTAGGAGGGCGTCATATGTCCTTCGGACACAGCTGATCACGGGTCGGGGTAAAGAGCCAATCACAGCAGCCCTTTACCACATGATCAGCTGTGTCCAATCACAGCTAATCATGATGTAAACACAAGCCGGTTATTGGCATTCCTTTCCTCATGCTGACAGCATGAGGAGAGGTGAGCCGGTAACTAGCTTGTGTCAAAGAGACATTTACACTGATTATCAGAGCAGTGCCAACAGTGCCCACTAGTGCTGCCAATCAGTGCCCACCAGTGCTGCCAATCAGTGCGCATCAGTGCCTCCTCATCAGTGTAACCCATCAGTGCCACCTGCCAGTGCCCATCAGTGGCACCTATCAGTGCCCATCAGTGCCGCCTATCGGTGCTACCTATCAATGCCCTTCAGTGCTGCCTATCAGTGCCCATCAGTGCCGCCTATCAGTGTCTCCTCATCTGTGCCCATCAGTGCAGCCTCATGAGTGCCCATCAGTGCAGCCTCATGAGTGCCCATCAGTGCAGCCTCATGAGTGCCCATCAGTGCAGCCTCATCAGTGTCCATCAGTGCAGCCTCATGAGTGCCCATCAGTGCGGCCTCATCAGTGCAGCCTCATGAATGCCCATCAGTGCAGCCTCATGAGTGCCCATCAGTGCGGCCTCATCAGTGCACCCTTATGTGTGCCCATCAGTGCGGCCTCATCAGTGCCCATCAGTGCAGCCTCATGAGTGCCCACCAGTGCGGCCTCATCAATGCAGCCTCATCAATGCCCATCAGTGCGGCCTCATCAGTGTAGCCTCATCAGTGCCCATCAGTGCAGCCTCATCAGTGCAGCCTCATGAGTGCCCATCAGTGCAGCCTCATCAGTGCAGCCTCATGAGTGCCCATCAATGCAGCCTCATCAGTGCAGCCTCATGAGTGCCCATCAGTGCAGCCGCATCAGCGAACATCAGCAAAGGATGAAAAATTATCTGTTTGCAAAATCATATAACAAACTATGAAAAACATTTTTCCCCCCCAAATTTTTGGTCTTTTTTCGTTTATTTAGTAAAAGAAAAAAAACAGTGGTGATTAAATACCACCAAAAGAAAGCTCTTGAATAATAAAAAAAAGATAAAAATGTCATATGTGTGCAGTGTAGCGCAATTGTCATTCAAAGTGTGACAGCGCTGAAAGCTGAAAATTGTCCTGGGCAGGAAGAGGGTGAAAGTGCCCGGTAGGTGAGCGGTTAAAAGCCTTTTTTTTTTTTTTTGTCAAAGCTTAATTGAACAAGCTGAAGTTGGCTACCATGCACAGCTGCACCGGATTCTGTGTGTACCAGTTTTAGTAAATCTCCCCCATCGTATCATTGCTAATAAACATTGCCCAGGCAGGAGATAGAGAAACATGAAGTAACATCGTTTATAAACAACGTATAGACCTGAGATTGAGAGATACAAAGTAACATGGTTTATAGACATTATTCAGACAGGAGATAGATACAGAGTAACATTTGTTATAAACATTGATCAGACCTGATATAGATAGATACAACATATCATTTTTATAAACATTGTACAGACAGGAGAGGAGATAGAGATAAAAAGAAAAATTATTTTTAGACATTGTACAGACCTGAGATAGAGAGATACAACGTATTATTGTTCATAAACATTGTACAGACCCGAGGAAAAAAAACAAGAAAATCAAAGCAGAGTATACATATATACTGTAGATGGGAGATAAAGAGATACAAAGTAACATTGTTTATAAATATTGTTCAGATGGGAGAAAGAGAGACACAAAGTAACATTGTTTATAAACATTGATCAGACAGGAGATCGGTGTTAACTTTGGCATTCAATTTTGATTTTCTTTTAGTTGACTAATATGTCATTTTAGTTTTAGTCCCATTTTAGTCATCCTATTTTAGTCGACAAAAATCAAATGGGTTTAGTTAAATTGTAATGCATTATTTAAGCATTTCTATAGAATTGCCAAACTCATTATATACTCCCGGAGTAAAAAAAATTGAATATCATGTTATTATTTATGATATTAAGGTTTGAACAAACTCACAGATACAGATTTAGCCACTCTGGATGGTCTGAGGAGGCCTGTAATGCTGCACAGTGCTCTGGATGGTGGTCTGAGGAGGCCTCTAATGCTGCAAGGTACTCTGGATGGTGGTCTGAGGAGGCCTCTAATGCTGCAAGGTACTCTGGATGGTGGCCTGAGGAGGCCTTTAATGCTGCAGAGTGCTGGATGGTGGTCTAAGGAGGCCTTTAATGCTGCAAGGTACTCTGGATGGTGGCCTGAGGAGGCCTTTAATGCTGCAGAGTGTTGGATGGTGGTCTAAGGAGGCCTGTAATGCTGCACAGTGCTCTGGATGGTGGTCTGAGGAGGCCTGTAATGTTACAAGGTGCTCTGGCCGGTGATCTGAGGAGGCCTTTAATGTTACAAGGTGCTCTGGATGGTGGTCCGAGGAGGCCTATAATGTTACAAGGTGCTCTGGATGGTGGTCCGAGGAGGCCTATAATGTTACAAGGTGCTCTAGATTGTGGTCCGAGGAGGCCTGTAATGTTACAAGGTGCTCTGGATGGTGGTCCGAGGAGGCCTGTAATTTTGCACAGTGCTCTGGATGGTGGGCTGAGGAGGCCTGTAATGCTCAGTCCCCTGGATGCAGATGGTTGGAGGAGGCCTGTATTAATGCACACACAGTGCTCTGGACGGACAGTGATCTGAGGGGATGGAGACCTGATGTAATTGTAATGTACACTGGTACTACACACTCACAGTTTGCTCTTTGCTCTGGACGTGGGCGGTCGTCTCATGAGTCGGGAGTGGGACAGTCGTTGGGGGTGGTCTCTGGCGGTCGTCACGGACGGTGCACACAGTTACTTCAACTCGCTTGCTTGCTGGAAGCGGAAGCAGGCAGAGCTCCGTGAAAACTGGAAGTTAGTTCACGAGGGTAAACGTCCCTGCCTCACATTTTCATCCCGTTTTCATTCGTTAATGAAAACAAATTTGATTTTCGTCATAGTTTTCGTCAGTGGATGAAAATGTGCTGTACTTTTCATTTTTAGTTTTCGTCACTGTAAACATGCCACCAACTAAAACTTTGACGAAAACGTTTTCATTGATGAAATTAACACCGCAGGAGATAGAGATACAAAGTAACATTGTTTATAAACATTGTACAGGCCTGACATAGAGAGAGAGATACAAAGTAACATTGTTTATAGACATTGTTCAGACAGGAGATAGAGAGATACAAAGTAACATTGTTTATAAACATTGTACAGGCCTGACATAGAGAGAGAGATACAAAGTAACATTGTTTATAGACATTGCTCAGACAGGAGATAGAGAGATACAAAGTAACATTGTTTATAGACATTGCTCAGACAGGAGATAGAGAGATACAAAGTAACATTGTTTATAAACATTGTACAGACAGCTGCACCAGATTTTGCACTGTCCACTTTTAGTAAATCAACCCCACAGTGTCTTGTTTGCAAATAGGTATATACAGTGGCGGATTGTGTTTTTTTGTTTGGGGGGGGGCAGCAAGCAAACAACCACCCCTCCCCCCCGTGGCACCTCAAAGCCCCCCCCACTCACTGTCTGCCGGTCGGTCCACTTACCTATTCTAGGAGGTGGGCATCGGGCAGCAGCGAAAATCAAGGAGCGGCGGGGATCAGGGCATCGGCGGGAGTCAGGGCATGTGGCGGGCATCGGCAGACATCAGGCTGTGGTGGGGATCGGCGCATCAGTGGAAATCAGGCTGCAGTGGGCATCGGCGGACATCAGGCTGCAGTGGGGATAGAAGGATCGGCGGACATCAGGCTGCGGTGGGCATCGGCGGACATCAGGCTGCAGTGGGGATAGGGGGATCGGCGGACATCAGGCTGCGGTGGGCATCGGCGGACATCAGGCTGCAGTGGGGATAGGGGGATTGGCGGACATCAGGCTGCGGTGGGCATCGGTGGACATCAGGCTGCAGTGGGGATAGGGGGATCAGCGGACATCAGGCTGCAGTGGGCATCGGCGGACATCAGGCTGCGGTGGGGATAGGGGGATCAGTGGAAATCAGGCTGCAGTGGGCATCGGCGGACATCAGGCTGCAGTGGGGATAGGGGGATTGGTGGACATCAGGCTGCAGTGGGCATCGGCGGACACCAGGCTGCGGTGGGGATAGGGGGATCGGCGGACATCAGGCTGCAGTGGGCATCGGCGGACACCAGGCTGCGGTGGGAAAGGGGGGGTCGGCGGACATCAGGCTGCGGTGGGGATCAGCGGACATCGGGCTGCGGTGGGGATCGGGGGATCGGTGGACATCATGTCTGCAACACAAAATGTCATTTTGTGTGGAATTGTTCTAAACACGGGAAAGATGCGCCACTTTACAGGCATACTATAGACACCCCCCAGGCACGATATTTAAAGGAATATTTCTTTTTTATTGTTTCATTTTAAGCATTAAAAAAATCACTGCTCCCGAAAAAACGGCCATCGACGATGGACATCAGGCTGCAGTGTAGATCGGGGGATTGGTGGACATCAGGCTGTTGTGGGGATTGGGGCATCAGCAGACATAAGGCTGTGGCGGGCATCAGCGGACATCAGGCTGTGGTGGGGATCGGGGCATCGGTGGACATCAGGCTGCAGTGTAGATCGGGGGATTGGTGGACATCAGGCTGTGGTGGGGATCGGGGCATCAGCGGACATCAGGCTGTGGTGGGCATCAGCGGACATCAGGCTGTGGTGGGCATCAGCGGACATCAGGCTGTGGTGGGGATCGGGCATTGGCAGACATCAGGCTGTGGTGGGGATCGGGGCAACGGCGGACATCAGACTGCAGTGTGGAACGGCAGACATCAGGCTGTGGCGGGGATCAGGGCATTGGCGGACATCAGGCTGTGGTGGGGATCGGGGCAACGGCGGATATCAGACTGCAGTGTGGATCGGCGGACATCAGGCTGTGGTGGGGATCGGGCATTGGCGGACATCAGGCTGTGGTGGGGATCGGGCATTGGCGGACATCAGGCTGTGGTGGGGATCGGGGCAACGGCGGACATCAGACTGCAGTGTGGATCGGCGGACATCAGGCTGTGGCGGGGATCGGGGCATTGGCGGACATTAGGCTGCGGTGGGGGGATTGGCAGACATCAGGCTGCGGTGGGTATGGGGGGATCGGCGGACATCAGGCTGCGGTGAGGATAGGGACATTGGTGGACATCAGGCTGTGGTGGGGATGGGGAGATCGGCAGACATCAGGCTGCGGCGGGGATCTGGGTATCGGCGGACATCAGGCTGCAGTGTGGATCGGCGGACATCAGGCTGTGGCGGGGATCGGGGCACTGGCGGACATCAGGCTGCGGTGGGGGGATTGGCGGACATCAGGCTGCGGTGGGGATGGGGGGATCGGCGGACATCAGGCTGCGGTGGGGATTGGGACATTGGCGGACATCAGGCTGTGGTGGGGATGGGGGGATCGGCGGACATCAGGCTGCGGTGGGGATTGGGACATTGGCGGACATCAGGCTGTGGTGGGGATGGGGAGATCGGCAGACATCAGGCTGCAGTGGGGATCAGGGGATCGGCGGACATCAGGCTACGGTGGGGATTGGGGTATTGGCAGACATCATACTGTGGTGGGGATGGGGGGATTGGCAGACATCAGGCTGCGGTGGGGGGATCGGCGGACATCAGGCTGCGGTGGGGATGGGGGGATCTGCGGACATCAGGCTGCGGTGGGGATTGGGACATTGGCGGACATCAGGCTGTGGTGGGGATGGGGAGATCGGCAGACATCAGGCTGCAGTGGGGATCAGGGGATCGGCGGACATCAGGCTACGGTGGGGATTGGGGTATTGGCAGACATCATACTGTGGTGGGGATGGGGGGATTGGCAGACATCAGGCTGCGGTGGGGGGATCGGCGGACATCAGGCTGCGGTGGGGATGGGGGGATCTGCGGACATCAGGCTGCGGTGGGGATCGGGGCATTGGTGGACCTCAGACTGTGGTGGGGATCGGCGGACATCAGGCTGCGGTGGGGATCGGGGGATCGGCGGACATCAGGCTGCGGTTGGGATCAGGGGATCGGCGGATATCATGTCCACAACGCAAAATGTCATTTTGCTGGGGTACTGTTCTAAACACGGGAAAGATGCGCCACTTTACAGGCATACTATAGACACCCCCCAGGCACGATATTTAAAGGAATATTTCATTTTTATTCTTTCTCCTTAAGCATTAAAATAATAACTTTTTTTTTAATAACTTGCATATAAGCCTTTAAAATTAGTACTTTTGATCATTCATGTTCGTGTCCCATAGACTTTAACGGTGTTCCGGCAGCTTTCGAATTTGCCGCGAACACCGCATATTATTCACTGTTCGGCGAACACCCGATGTTCGAGTTGAACTTACGTTCGACTCGAACATCGGGCTCATCCCTATTCACGACTATTTCTTGTAGCATGTCTATGCACAAAGTACAATCTTATTTGACAACAAAAAATGTATTCCTACGCGTATCAATGTATTGTTCTGATTTTGATGGAAGTGTATCGTTTAGGAAAACAACACACATGGCTTTATTTTTTTTTTCCCAGCCCTGAAATGGCTTTGTGTTCAAGAGAATTTTTTTTTTTTTTTATTAACGCACACAGATATGGTAAGGTGGCCTATGCACTTATGTTCTTCATAAAAGTTCCATTGCGTATAACATTTTTTTCATAATAACCTCCGTCCTTAAGTGTTTTTTTTTTGTTTTTGTTTTTTATAGGTAAACATGAAGCATTGATTGTTTGGCTCTTCTATCTGACAACCAGATGTGACTCATTGTGAATTATCCTCCTCATCTCTTTAGTTCTCACGTGGCTCAGAGCAATCAGATCGGGTCCTTGTCATGTAAATGACATCAAATATCACATTTTAGGTCCGCGGCGCTCTCGCGCTTGCTGTTAATTTTGGCATATAATGGCCGTCTAAACTATTTTTCCTGCTCTTTGTTTTTGGAAAGCCGAATGCTTCCATTCTCTATTCCTGACCCATTTATTTATTCTTTTTTTGGAGCTTCATGGTGCAGCGCTTAGTTGATCCCCGCCGGTGAAAAAAAAAGTGAACCGTGAAGTCACAGCACGCAAAATAAGTAGTGCACTAGGATACAATAATAGACCAACCAAGGGGCCTTAATCTCAAAAAACGTCCCTGGGGGGGCACAAGCCTCCTGACAGGGTGAAGGCACTCTTTGGCCCACCAAGGTCCAAGTTCGATGGACCCCCCCCCCGCTCCTTAGGGATCTGTCAAAACTGTACCAGGAAAAAAAGGTGTACTATAACAGTAAACCTAAATCGGACTTTAAAGGCACAGGAAACAACGAAGCGGTATGAGAATAAAAATTATTTATTGAATGAATAGAACAATACAGAAAAATTAAAAATCGTGTATACTAATACATAATGTGCAGTGAGCCCTTGTGTATCTACGCGTTTCACCGTTAGGCTTCTTCAGGATACCGTCAAGGTTCTAAAGATAGCAAATAAAGGGAACGGGCCTCACTGTCTTGCAGAGAGATAAATCTCAATTATAAGTATCCAGAAACTGGTTCAGAGTGTACCATCCCACTGGAAACAAGTTCTACTACACCACCGTCGGGATCCATGCACAAATAGGTCAGGCCAGCCCAATCTGCTAGTAAGAGAGGAGCAGGAAAAGCCAGAGGGTTCCAGGGATGGGGCAAAATAACGCACAAAGATTGGACTCACTACCAAAGAGGGAGGGGAGCCAACTATGGGCTTCAAACACCCCAACAAGCAATGAGGACACCCACCGGGAAAAATAGTCCAAATATGAGACACAGAGATTGTCCACAATGTGTAGCAAAATTTTAATAATTAGACAATCATGTATGGCCCATGGGAGACAGCCTTGTGCTAGTCAGGAAACTGTAGTTCTTGAATAGGGATGAGCTTCGAGTTCGAGTTGAACTCATGTTCGACTCGAACATTGGCTGTTCGCAAATTCGCCGAACAGCGAACAATTTGGGGTGTTCACGGCAAATTCGAATGCCGCGGAACACCCTTTAAAAGTCTATGGGAGAAATCAAAAGTGCTAATTTTAAAGGCTAATATGCAAGTTATTGTCATAAAAAGTGTTTGGGGATCCAGGTCCTGCCCCAGGGGACATGTATCAATGCAAAAAAAAAGTTTTAAAAACGGCCGTTTTTTCAGAAGCAGTGATTTTAATAATGCTTAAAGTCAATCAATAAAAGTGTAATATCCCTTTAAATTTCGTACCTGGGGGGTGTCTATAGTGTGCCTGTAAAGGGGCGCATGTTTCCTGTGTTTAGAACAGTCTGACAGCAAAATGACATTTTGAAGGAAAAAACTCATTTAAAACTACCCGCGGCTATTGCATTGCCGACAATACACATAGAAGTTCATTGATAAAAACGGCATGGGAATTCCCCAAAGGGGAACCCCGAACCACAATTAAAAAAAAAAAATGACGTGGGAGTCCCCCTAAATTCCATACCAGGCCCTTCAGGTCTGGTATGGATATTAAGGGGAACCCCGGCCAAAATTAAAAAAAAAAAAATGACATGGGGTTCCCCCTAAATTCCATACCAGACCCTTCAGGTCTGGTATGGATTTTAAGGGGAACCCCGCGCCAAAAAAAAAAAAAAAAAACGGCGTGGGGTCCCCCCAAAAATCCATACCAGACCCTTATCCGAGCACGCAACCTGGCAGGCCGCAGGAAAAGAGGGGGGGACGAGAGTGCGGCCCCCCCCACTCCTGAACCGTACCAGGCCACATGGCCTCAACATTGGGAGGGTGCTTTGGGGTAGCCCCCCAAAACACCTTGTCCCCATGTTGATGAGGACAAGGGCCTCATCCCCACAACCCTGGCCGGTGGTTGTGGGGGTCTGCGGGCGGGGGGCTTATCGGAATCTGGAAGCCCCCTTTAACAAGGGGACTCCCAGATCCCGGCCCCCCCCTGTGTGAAATGGTAAGGGGGTACAAAAGTACCCCTACCATTTCACTAAAAAACTGTCAAAAATGTTAAAAATGACAAGAGACAGTTTTTGACAATTCCTTTATTTAAATACTTCTTCTTTCTTCTATCTTCCTTCATCTTCTGGTTCTTCTGGTTCTTCTGGTTCTTCCTCCGGCGTTCTCGTCCAGCATCTCCTCCGCGGCGTCTTCTATCTTCTTCTCCTCGGGCCACTCCGCACCCATGGCATGGGGGGAGGCTCCCGCTCTTCTCTTCTTCTTCATCTTCTTCTCTTTTTCTCTTCTTCTCTTCTTCATTTTCCCCCCCTCTTTTCCTGCGGCCTGCCAGGTTGCGTGCTCGGATAAGGGTCTGGTATGGATTTTAGGGGGAACCCCACGTCATTTTTTTTTTTTAATTTTGGCCGGGGTTCCCCTTAATATCCATACCAGACCTGAAGGGCCTGGTATGGAATTTAGGGGGACTCCCACGTCATTTTTTTTTTTCAATTTTGGTTCGGGGTTCCCCTTTGGGGAATTCCCATGCCGTTTTTATCAATGAACTTCTATGTGTATTGTCGGCAATGCAATAGCCGCGGGTAGTTTTAAAGGAGTTTTTTCCTTCAAAATGTCATTTTGCTGTCAGACTGTTCTAAACACAGGAAACATGCGCCCCTTTACAGGCATACTATAGACACCCCCAAGGTACGAAATTTAAAGGGATATTACACTTTTATTGTTTGACTTTAAGCATTATTAAAATCACTGCTCCTGAAAAAACGGCCGTTTTTAAAACTTTTTTTTGCATTGATCCATGTCCCCTGGGGCAGGACCCGGGTCCCCAAACACTTTTTATGACAATAACTTGCATATTAGCCTTTAAAATTAGCACTTTTGATTATTCATGTTCGTGTCCCATAGACTTTAACGGTGTTCGCGTGTTCGAACAAACTTTTTTCCTGTTCGCATGTTCTGGTGCGAACCGAACAGGGGGGTGTTCGGCTCATCCCTATTCTTGAACAATCGCGTACTTGACGAGGGGGCTCCTCCTGGCGAAAGGAAAAAGACCCCAAGGCCGCAGATCATCTCACTGACGTCGGGGCAGACCCCAAAGAAACGTACACCCTCAGCCTCTGTGCAAAAATAAAACGTGTGTGCAGGGCAAGTGCTTGTGATAAATATGTGAAAATAAATAAAAAAGTGCCATGCGCATTGCAAGAAGGTGGGCCTTCCATCTGGTATGAAAATTGCTGTGAACTAACCAGAAGGCCCAATCAAGAAGCATGTGCAAAGTGGCAAAGTCATGTGTCCTAGTGCCGAGGAATTCAGTGGGGTGCCAAACCTCTGGACCCCTAGGCCACCACTCCCAGGGGGGGAATCACTGGATGCTCCTTGTGCCCAGACAAATGCAGCCCCGTTCCTACCAGAAAGGCATTAGTACTTAAGCGCCCTGCCTTCAACCGCAGACAAGCCTGGAGAACCAGGCCAGAATCAATCCAGGAGGAAAAGGATTCCTCCCACCCTACTCACCTTATTATCGGAAAATTATTAACCAGCGCCCCCACTGAGCAAGAGGCCCCAGTGTTCTGTTCCCAAAAAGCTCATTGAGCTCTCCAGCCCTTGCCCAGGCAACTGCAGCCCTATTCTTACCAGAAAGGTATGAGTACTTAGGAAGCGTCCTCTTCAACCGGGAACAAGCCAGAAGGAAATGGATCCCTCCAAGTGTATTCACCTCATTACTTCAAGAATTACTAACCAGCACGCCGACTCAGCAAGAGGCACCAGTTTTCTGTTCCCAAAAAGATTCTTGGGCCCTTCAGCCATTAGCCAAACTAATGCAGCCCCATTGCTACCAGGAAGGCATTGGTACCTAGTAAGAGTTCTGCCTTCAACTGGGAACAAGCCTGGAGAACTAGATACTCACCTTATTAAAAAAGGAGCTCCAGACTGGGGGGAAAAAAATTATTAGTATTTGTAGCTGCTAATTTTTAATATAAGGACACTTACCTGTCTAGGGAGCCCACAATGTTGGCACCCCAAGCCTATCCTTTCAGCAGCTCAGCGTGCAGGTGCTGGCACCTTCTCTAAGGGAAACACGAAGTGAAGCCTTGTGGCTTCACAGCCTGTTTCCTACCGCGCATGCGCGAGTCACGCTGCGCTTTCTGAATGGTCACGCTGTCCTCTGGGACCTGTGTGCCTCCCAGAAGGCAGCGGGGGGGCGAGGAGGGGCCAGAAATGACGTAGATCACACAACGATTGCGGCGACCTTATCTTGAAGTGGGAGCGGTTACACGGTTTTGACAGGTATCCGCTTCCCTCTACCCCCTGAAAGGTGCCAAATGTGGCAGCGGAGGGGGGGAAGCAAACAAGTGGAGCTCCCCTTTTGGGTGAAGCTCCTCTTTACACCACGAATTACTAATGGACGCCCCCACACAGCACTACTGTTCTGTTCCCTGCACTTCCCTGCCCCTGGTCAAACAAATGCAACCCCATTCCCACCAGGAAAGAATTAGTACTTAGGAAGAGTCCTGCCTTCGACTGGGAATAAGCCTGGAGAACCAGGCCAGAATCAACTCAGGCAGAAAAGCATTCCTCCCACCGTACATCAAGAATTCCTAACAAGCGCCAACACTCAGCAAGAGGCACCAGTGTTCTGTTCCCATAAAAACTCCTTGCACCACCCAGCCCCTGACCAGACAAATGCACCCCAATTCCTACCAGAAAGGCATTAGTCCTTAGAAAGATTCCTGCCTTCAACTGGGAATAAGCCTGGGGAACCAACCAGAATCAACTCGGGCAGAAAAGCATTCCTCCCATCGTACCCACCTTATTACCGTATATACTCAAGTATAGGCCGACCCGAATATAAGCCGAGGCACCCAATTTTACCACAAAAAACTGGGAAAACTTAATGACTTGAGTATAAGCCTAGGGTGGGAAATGCAGCAGCTACTGGGTAAACAATGACCATCTGCAGCCTCACTGTGCCCATTTGCAGCCTCACTGTGGCCATCTGCAGCCTCACTGTGCCCACCTGTATCATCAGTGCTTATCTGCAGCCTCACTGTGCCCATCTGCAGCCTCACTGTGCCCATCTGCAGCTTCACTGTGCCCATTTGCAGCCTCACTGTGCCCATCTGCAGCCTCATTGTGCCCATCTTTAGCTGTACCTTTGATAACTAAAACAGCGGGTGTCCCCCGCTGTGTCATGCAGTCTGTTCGGCGGCCGTCCATTGTAACAAAGCCCCGCCTCCTCCTCATCTGTGATAGACGGAACACTGATACAGTTTCCCAGCATTGTATCAGTGTTACGTCTATCACGGACAAGGAGGAGGCGGGGCTTTGTTACAATGGACGGCCGCCAAACAGACTGCACGACACAGCGGGAGACACCCGCTGTTTTAGTTATCAAAGGTACAGCTGCAGATGGGCACAGTGAGGCTGCACCAGGGGCGGACTGACCATTGAGCCACTTGGGCACTGCCCGAGGGCCCTGGGCCACTAGGGGGCCCCATCAGGGTTGCCAGCCTCAATAAAACCAGGGACGGTATGTATAAATCTGTGTTTTTTTTACATCTGTCTGTGTATACATGTATGTGTATACTGTGTGATTGTATACTGTGTGTGTGTGTACTGTGTGGCCCCATAATCTCTGATTGCCTGGGGGCCCCATCATCTCCTATTGCCCGGGGGCCCCATGAGTTTTCAGTCTGCCCCTGGGCTGCACCCTCACTCGAGTATAAGCCGAGGGGAGGGGGGGGTTTCAGCCTAAAAAATATGCTGAAAAACTCGGCTTATACTCGAGTATATACGGTACATCAAAAATTCCTAAAAAGTGCCAACACTCAGCAAGAGGCACCACTGTTCTGTTCCCAAAAAAACTCCTTGCACTACCCAGCCCCTGACCAGACAAATGCACCCCCATTTCTACCAGAAAAGCATTAGTACTTAGGAAGAGTCCTGCCTTCAACTGGAAAAAAGCCTGGAGTACCAGGCCAGAATCAACTCGGGTAAAAAAGCATTCCTCCCACCATACCCAAGAGTCCTGCCTTCAACTGGGAATAAGCCTGGAGTACCAGGCCAGAATCAACTCGGGCAGAAAAGCATTCCTCTCACCGTACCCAAGAGTCCTGCCTTCAACTGGGGCCAAGCCTCAACCAGGGCAGAGTTAACCTGGTAGGAAAAAGATTCCTTCCACCCTAGCCACTTTATTACGTCAGCAATTATCATCCGACACCCCCCACCCAGCAAGAGGCACCAGCGTTTCTGAAAACTGATAAGAACAGATACTACACTAGATCAGTGTTTCTCAACTCCAGTCCTCAAGGCGCCCCAACAGGTCATGTTTTTCAGGATTTCCCTCGGATGAAACGGCCGTGGTTATTACTAAGGCAGTGAAACGGATCAAATCACCTGTGCGAAATAATAGCAAGCCTGAAAACATGACCTGTTGGGGGCGACCTTGAGGACTGGAGTTGAGAAACACTGCCCTAGATCATAGCCGAGACCTGTTTTATTTGGCTCTGGTATTTGGCGAGATGATTGCGTACGTTTGAAATAAACCCAAGCCACAGGAGAGGAGAACAGAACATTACCCTTAGCATACGGGGACATTTTCCTACAAGCAGTGTTTGATATGCAGATCCTCCTATCAGTGTACAAACAATAGGCGACCATGTACACCCCACTTAACACACGGTTGAGTCTTAGATGGCTGTTGGCACAGCATGGAAAGAGTGTACTTGCCGGAAAACATAACCAATGTAAATAATCTGAATAAAACGGCTTCCAGCTAAGAGGCAGAAGCGTCTTTTGTCTCTGTGTCTTCCCACGTCTTCCTGCTATCTTCACCTGCCTCAATTTGTAAAAATACATCAACGCACTCTCAGCTGAAAGCTTAAACCTTAATTCCACCTGTGTGAGTTTTCTGGAATGACAGAATCCTGGGGAAAGACAGAGGAACAACAAAAACATAAAATGTATCGGTCATCTGCCAACGCAACTCAAAGAAACTGAAATATTAGAATTCTGAGGTCTGTATGGAGAGGAAGAGGGATACGTATTGGTCATGGTGCCTCTTTCATTGTCCTAAAAATTCAGTAACAACAACGGTCATAATAAAATGTCATTTTTTTTTTTTTTTTCTGTCATTTCTGCTTTTTTTTTAAAGCAGAGGCCCTACGGAGTAAAATGGTGGCCGTTGGAATTTTTTATGTCATGTGATTTTTTGCACTGCCATTAATCAATCAAAGACGTTTAGGAAAAAATACCTTATAATGAATTTAAGTGCACATAAAAACACATTTTTTTTTGGTAAAATATAAAAAGTTGATGTTGCATCGAGTAAATAGACGGCAAACATGTCAAGATCCAAAATTGAGCACAAAATTTTATCACAATTATTGCTCTTTTGTGATGGCTTTGGGTAGGTGATTAGGTACTCTTCATGGAGACATCAGAGGTCACTTAAGACACACGGGGAAGCCACCACACTTCTGTCTGCAAGGCCTTGCACAATGTGACCGCAGGCCATCTATACGTGGGACTTGTACCGCAGCGGGCTCCAATATGAAGACCCTGCCTCTAAGTACTACCAAATCCCCACCATCGCTTCCACTGCCAGCTGGATGTTACTCCGTCTTGTTGCACCTTCGCTCCCCAACCCTAAAGGTTGACTAAATGAGAGTACGTCTCCAAAAACACTTTTTAACGAAAAAACATAATGCACATGTAGCACCCTGGTTGTAGGCAGGGTTGCTAACAAATTTAGTTTGCTAGGTAGTAACTAGCCTGGCTAATTGGAAGAGAACAAGAATACCTGGACAGCCGCACACCAGAGTGGATAAATCCATCTTTTTATTCAAAACACAGGATCATGGGGTACACAAAACACGACTGTGGGGTGGTACAAGAATAACTGACGCGTTTCGCACTTACACCAAGTGCTCACTCATAGCTGTGAGTAAGCACTTGGTGTAAGTGCGAAACGCGTCAGCTATTCTTGTACCACCCCACAGTTGTGTTTTGTGTACCCCATGATCCTGTATTTTGAATAAAAAAATGGATTTATCCATTCGGGTGTGCGGCTGTCCAGGTCTTCTTGTTCTCGTCTACTTGCATCAGCATTTAGCCAGCTCCTGGGGCTCTTCTCTTCCTGGAGGTAATGAGACAGAAGCACTCTGGTTTAAGCCCCTCTTTGAGCGGAGGATCCCACATAATAGCCTGGCTAATTGTTAGGGGGGATCCACTGACTTTTCTCTAACTCTGGATTTGATGCACCTCTCCCTTCTGTCACTAGGTGGCATTGTTGCCTCCGGCATTAGAAGGACAAGGGCATAGAGTATTCAGACTAGGAGTGGATGGGTTGTCTCAGCCAATTGGCAGGGGTTTCTTTGGCCCTTTGGCCTGCTCGGAGAGCCTATTTATTTGGGAGGAGTCAGGTGATCGGGATTCTGTGCCACCTGGATGTCTGTCTGGGAGGACTTGTATTACAAGGCTCCAGGTTGCTAGGCCAGAAGCCTGAGGCCTATCCCGGGAGCACCTGGCTGCTATTCTGTCTGAGGTCTATCCAGGTTTGATAGAAGCAGTGTGGGGTTTGGGGCTTCAGGCTGGAAGCCCAACCAAGCTGCAGAGGTCCTGCCAGACGGGGAACCGAATTGTTGCCAGTGGTGAGGGAGAAATAGTTGCCATAAGGGATGACCACTTCTGTCGCCAGGGGCAAGTGAGGGTCAAGGCCAGAGGTAAAGGGGAAGAAGTCACCACCAAGAGACCTCCACTCCTGTTATCAGAGGCCAGTTTATGGAAATCTAAATAAGTACCAGAGCAGCCTTTTCACCAGCCGGCAACGGTGAAGAAGTGGGAAAGCTTCAGCAGAGTGTCAAGCCCGGGACTCAGCGAGTAAGCGGGGGTGAAGCTTGAGGAGTATACAGCGGGTTAGCTGTGGAAGAGCTCAGATGATCCAGTGATGACTGGGATCTTGAAGTCTAGTGAGAAACCGGGAGCTCAGTGAGTGAAGATCTACAGTGGGACACTGTGAGATGTGAGAGAAGATCTGTAATGGGTTACTGTGAGTTACGTGTATAGATCTCTATTGACTGTTGAAAGTTCAGTTGCCATAGGAGACAGCAGTTCTACAAATACAGTTGCTGCATCCAGCTTAAAGTGGTTGTATACCCTTTTTTTGTATTCTTACCTACAGGTAGGGATGAGTTTGATGTTCAGATCGAGCATAAGTTCGACTCGAACATTATGGGGCGTTCGTGGCAAATTCGAGCACTGCGGAACGCCTCATAATGCACTGCGAGATCGCAGTGCATTGCTGTATGATGCTTGGCCAAAGCATGCACCTGACCTGCATGCTTTGGCCAATCACAGCGCCCTCTGCTAAGAGAGCCATAATTGGCTAAAGGCCGGGTGCTTTTGGCCAATCATGGCTCAGGGGGACTAAGTCCATGCCCCACACTATATAAGGCTGTCTACATGGCAGCCGTGTGTAGTGTTGTTGGCATGGACAAAGAGATAGCTTGATTTAGATTAAGCAGGCAGGGTATTCAGTTAGTGGCAGTGTATTTGATATATATATATAGATATATATATATATCTATCTATATATATACATATACATATACAGTCAGTCTAGTATATATATATATATTTTCTGCATTTAGCATAGACTATACTTTCAATGTTTACTCGATATTCAGTCAGTGCAAGCAATGTATTAATATATATATATACAGTCTTGTGGGAAAGCTCCAGTGCATTCTGTGTTGTACTGTTTCTAATACACTTCAGGCAGTGTACACAGTATCTAATACAGTGTGTACAGTTTCTACTACACTTCTGGTGGTGTACACAGTATAAAATACAGTGCAGCCATAGTGCAGCTGCTAATACAGTGCAGGCGGTGTACATCGTATCTAATAAAGTGTGTATAATTTCTACTACACTTCTGGTGGTGTACACAGTATATAATACCGTGTAGTGTGGTGTTGCAAAAAAAAAATATAATTCATGTCAGGGAAGGCCACCAAGGTGAGGCAGATGCTCAGAGGTAACTAAAAGAGGGCAAGCAGCCTCTGTGTCTACAGTCAACATTGCTGGTCATGGACATGGTGCATCCTCTGCAGGTGGCCGTGGGGCATGCTTTCCTTTTTTTCTGCTGCTGACCATTGAGTTTTATTGAGCCAGAACATGCAGAAGAGTTGGTGGAGTGGATAACAAAGCCGTCCTCATCCTCCTCATCCTCTGTCACCCAGGCTCAGAGTAGTTTGCCTTCCAACGCAGCTGCCAAAGCAGCCTATTCCACTGGCTCCTTGTGTACAGTCACTTCTTTTGTAGCCCCACCATCATGCATGGAGGAGTCACCAGAATTATTCGACCACAGTGTTCGGTACATGCTGCTGGAGGATGGAGGATGCGCAGCAATTTGAAGGCTCCAATGTTGGTTCCCAGGTTGAGGAAGGGAGTAACGTGAGCCTAGAGAGAGGGGGTGCCCAAGAGGGACAAGAAACTGGCAGTCATGTTTCCCCAGCTGCAGCATACTGACAACTTTGCTCCAGTGATGAGGAGGGAGGGAATGATGAGGTCACTGACTGTACTTGGGTGCCTGAGAGAAGAGAGGAGGAGGCACAACTCCAACGAGGCAGGAAGGGGGCATCTTAAGGGCAGCCACCCTATTGCATCACACCACAGAGCTCTGCAGGTGCAGGGTGCTGCTGACTCCCCGCTATCTTTTAAAAGTTCCTTGGCGTGGGCCTTTTTCGAAACGTGTGCAGCAGATCATACCATTGCTGTTTGCAACCTATGTCTGAAGCAGATCAAGCATGGCCAGAACAGCAACTGCTTGGGCATCACATGCTTGACCACACATTGGCAACAGCACTTGAAAGACCCACATCAAAGAAAAAGGTGGACTTCTCCTTGCTCCTCATCTGTGATCTCCAACCCTACTATACCTCCAGTCCTCTCAAAAACCTGCACTGAGAGGAATGAAGGTATAACAATAGGTGTCCCAAGTACTTGCAGCCAATCTGCTAGCGGCACACCACCATCTGATTTTAGCAGGCAAATTTCCCTACCCCAGTTGCTGAACCGTAAAAAGAAATTCGGTCCCAGCTATCCACATACTCAGCATTAGGGATGAGCTTCGACTCGAACATCGGCTGTTAGCAAGTTCGCCGAACAGCGAACAATTTGGGGTGTTTGCGGCAAATTCCAATGCCGCGGAACACCCTTTAAAAGTCTATGGGAAAAATCAAAAGTGCTAATTTTAAAGGCTTATATGCATGGTATTGTCATAAAAAGTGTTTGGGGACCTGGGTCCTGCCCCAGGGGACATGGATCAATGCAAAAAAAACTTTTAAAAACGGCCGGGAACAGTGATTTTAATAATGCTTAAAGTCAAACAATAAAAGTGTAATATCCCTTTAAATTTCATACCTGGGGGGTGTCTATAGTATGCCTGTAAAGGGGCGCATGTTTCCCGTGTTTAGAACAGTCTGACAGCAAAATGACATTTCAAAGGAAAAAAAGTCATTTAAAACTACTCCCGGCTATTAATGCATTGCCGGTCCGACAATACACATAACAGTTCATTGATAAAAACGGCATGGGAATTCCCCACAGGGGAACCCCGAACCAAAAATTAAAAAAAAAATGACGTAGGGGGGTCCCCCTAAATTCCATACCTGGCCCTTCAGGTCTGGTATGGATATTAAGGGGAACCCTGGCCAAAATAAAAAAAAAATGACGTGGGGGTCCCCCTAAATTCCATACCAGGCCCTTCAGGTCTGGTATGGATATTAAGGGGAACCCCGGCCAAAATTTAAAAAAATGGCGTGGGGTCCCCCTCAAAATCTATACCAGACCCTTCAGGTCTGGTATGGATTTTAAGGGGAACCCCGTGCCAAAAGTTTTTAAAAAAACAGCGTGGGGACCCCCAAAAATCCATGCCAGACCCTTATCCGAGCATGCAACCTGGCAGGCCGCAGGAAAAGAGGGGGGGACGAGAGTGCGCACCCCCCTCCTGAACCGTACCAGGCCACATGCCCTCAAAATTGGGAGGGTGCTTTGGGCTAGCCCCCCAAAACACCTTGTCCCCATGTTGATGAGGACAAGGGCCTCATCCCCACAACCCTGGCCGGTGGTTGTGGGGGTCTGCAGGGCGGGGGGCTTATCGGAATCTGGAAGCCCCCTTTAACAAGGGGGCCCTCCCCCCTGTGTGAAATGGTAAGGGGGTACCCCTACCATTTCACTAAAAATCTGTCAAAAATGTTAAAAATGACAAGAGACAGTTTTTGACAATTCCTTTATTTAAATGCTTCTTCTTTCTTCATTTCTTCTATCTTCTATCTTTCTTTGGTTTCTTCCTCCATCTTCTTCTTCTTCTGGTTCTTCTGGTTCTTCTGGTTCTTCCTCCGGTGTTCTCGTCCAGCATCTCCTCCACGGCGTCGGCGTCTTCTTCCCTTCTTCTTCTCGGGCCGCTCTGCATCCATGATGGCATGGAGGGAGGCTCCCGCTCTTCTCTTCATCTTCTTCTCTTCATCTTCTTCTCTTCTTCATCTTCTTCTCTTCATCTTCTTCTCGGGCCGCTCCGCATCCATGATGGCATGGAGGGATGGCATGAAGAGAAGAAGATGAAGAAGAGAAAAAGATGAAGAGAAGAAGATGAAGAGAAGAGCAGGAGCCTCCCTACATGCCATCATGGATGCGGAGCGGCCCGAGGAGAAGAAGGGAAAAAGACGCCGCGGAGGAGATGCTGGACGAGAACACTGGAGGAAGAACCAGAAGAACCAGAAGAAGAACAAAATGGAGGAAGAAACTGAAGGAAGATAGATGATAGAAGAAAGAAGAAGCATTTAAATAAAGGAATTGTCAAAAACTGTCTCTTATCATTTTTAAAATTTTTGACAGTTTTTTAGTGAAATGGTAGGAGTACTTTTGTCCCCCCTTACCATTTCAAACAGGGGGGAGGGCCGGGATCTGGGGGTCCCCTTGTTGTCTGGTTCTTCTGGTTCTTCTGGTTCTTCCTCCGGTGTTCTCGTCCAGCATCTCCACCGCGGCGTCTGCGTCTTCTTCCCTTCTTCTCCTCGGGCCGCTCCGCATCCATGATGGCATGGAGGGAGGCTCCCGCTCTTCTCTTCATCTTCTTCTCTTCATCTTCTTCTCTTCTTCATATTCTTCTCTTCTTCATCTTCTTCTCTTCATCTTCTACTCGGGCCGCTCCGCATCCATGATGGCATGGAGGGAGGCTCCCACGTCTCCTCTTCTGGTGGTTCTTAAATAACGGGGGGCGGGGCCACCCGGTGACCCCGCCCCCTCTGACGCACGGTGACTTGATGGGACTTTCCTGTGGCATTTCCCGTGACGCCACATGGAAGTCCCGTCAAGTCACCGTGCATTAGAGGGGGGCGGGGTCACCGGGTGGCCCCGCCCCCCTTATTTAAGAGCTGTCAGAAGAGGAGAAGAGTCACCCAGCGGGAGCCTCCCTCCATGCCATCATGGATGTGGAGCGGCCCGAGAAGAAGATGAAGAGAAGAAGATGAAGAAGAGAAGAAGATGAAGAGAAGAAGATGAAGAGAAGAGCAGGAGCCTCCCTCCATGCCATCATGGATGCGGAGTGGCCCGAGGAGAAGAAGGGAAGAAGACGCCGCGGAGGAGATGGTGGACGAGAACACTGGAGGAAGAACCAGAAGAACCAGAAGAAGAAGAAGATGGAGGAAGAAACCGAAGGAAGATAGAAGATAGAAGAAAGAAGAAAGAAGAAGCATTTAAATAAAGGAATTGTCAAAAACTGTTTCTTGTCATTTTTAACATTTTTGACAGTTTTTTAGTGAAATGGTAGGAGTACTTTTGTACCCCCTTACCATTTCAAACAGGGGGGAGGGCCAGGATCTGGGGGTCCCCTTGTTAAAGGGGGTTTCCAGATTCCGATAAGCCTTCCGCCCGCAGACCCCCACAACCCCCAGCCAGGGTTGTGGGGATAAGGGCCCTTGTCCTCATCAACATGGGGACAAGGTGTTTTGGGGGGCTACCCCAAAGCACCCTCCCAATGTTGAGGGCATGTGGCCTGGTACGGTTCAGGAGGGGGGGCGCTCTCTCACCCCCCCCCTCTTTTCCTGCGGCCTGCCAGGTTGTGTGCTCGGATAAGGGTCTGGATTTTTGGGGGGACCCCAAGCCGTTTTTTTTTATTTTGGTGCGGGGTTCCCCTTAAAATCCATACCAGACCCGATTTTGAGGGGGACCCCACGCCATTTTTTTTTTTTAATTTTGGCCGGGGTTCCCCTTAATATCCATACCAGACCTGAAGGGCCTGGTATGGAATTTAGGGGGACCCCCCCACGTCATTTTTTAAAAAATTTTGGTTCGGGGTTCCCCTGTGGGGAATTCCCATGCCGTTTTTATCAATGAACTTCTATGTGTATTGTCGGACCGGCAATGCATTAATAGCCAGAATGCTAATTTGTAGTCCTGTGAGCCTCCAGGTAATTGACCAAATCTGGTCTCCAAAATAGTATATCTTTGCAAATGATCAGCTGCTAACGTTACGCATGTCTCATAACCGTGCAAAATAGTTAAACCAAATTGTACACACGCTGCGCTTATCAAAATAAAAAATAAGACATTTCCACTAAAATATTAATAAAGTGATATTGTGCTTAACATATACAAAATCTATTAACAACTATTAATACTATACTATACGTTAATGTGCAATAAATTTCAATGAATGAATAAATAGGTAAAAGTGCTCCAATAAGCCCGTGTATTGCAAATATTCCACAAAGCTTGTGCAATTTTCAAACATTAATAGATAATTCAACACAAACATCCATGCGATTTAGTGTTGCATCCAAGCATATCAGTACTGCATCTATGCAATATGGTGTTAGTGCAATGTTCGAACAATAAAAAGTTAAAAAATACAAAAAAACGCATCCATGCGATTTGGTGTTGCATCCATGTGATTCTATGCAATTCAGTGCTGTGTTGCTGTGCAATGATCAAATTAACAGTCCACAGATCTTCCACAATCCATTCATGTGTTATGGTGAACACAAACTAAAGTGCTGTGCGCTCATACAAGTGCCCCCTCCCCCAGGTGATAGCCCCTCCCCCAGGTGATAGCCCCTCCCCCAGGTGATAGCCCCTCACCTTAGGGCATGCGACCTTGCAATTAAGCTTGGTCAGAATGCGCCTTAGAACCTCTCTGGGTTGGATGTTATATGCCGGGTCCTGGATAGATTTGCACTGGTGCCTCTGTTCCTCACAGCAGTCCTGTTTGTACCTCAATATATCAACATAAAAAGGACTTCATGGTGCAGTATGTACTAAATTTATTAAAATCATAAACAAATCCCGCAATGGGTACTCACAGTAACAAGGCGCTTCAGGGCGCCACACTAAAACAGCAGAGACGAACAGGCAACAGCGGCCGGTATGGGGTGGCGTGCTAATCTGTCCCAACAGGTTGTATGTATAACATTCCATCCTGTCCCCTTCCCCTTTGGAACATTATACATACAACCTGTTGGGACAGATTAGCACGCCACCCCATACACATGAATGGATTGTGGAAGATCTGTGGACTGTTAATTTGATCATTGCACAGCAACACAGCACTGAATTGAATAGAATCACATGGATGTAGCACCAAATCGCATGGGTGCGTTTTTTGTATTTTTTAACTTTTTATTGTTCGAACATTGCACTAACACCATATTGCATAGATGCAGTACTGATATGCTTGAATGCAACACTAAATCGCATGGATGTTTGTGTTGAATTATCTATTAATGTTTGAAAATTGCACAAGCTTTGTGGAATATTTGCAATACACAGGCTTATTGGAGCACTTTTACCTATTTATTCATTCATTGAAATTTATTGCACATTAACGTATAGTATAGTATTAATAGTTGTTAATAGATTTTGTATATGTTAAGCACAATATCACTTTATTAATATTTTAGTGGAAATGTCTTATTTTTTATTTTGATAAGCGCAGCGTGTATACAATTTGGTTTAATGCATTAATAGCCACGAGTAGTTTTAAATGACTTTTTTCCTTTGAAATGTCATTTTGCTGTCAGACTGTTCTAAACACGGGAAACATGCGCCCCTTTACAGGCATACTATAGACACCCCCCAGGTACAACATTTAAAGGGATATTACACTTTTATTGTTTCACTTTAAGCATTATTAAAATCACTGCTCCTGAAAAAACAGCCATTTTTAAAACTTTTTTTTTGTATTGATCCATGTCCCCTGGGGCAGGACCCAGGTCCCCAAACCCTTTTTATGACAATAACTTGACATATTAGCCTTTAAAATTAGCACTTTTGATTATTCATGTTCGTGTCCCATAGACTTTAACGGTGTTCGAACAAATTTTTTGCCCGTTCGCATGTTCTGGTGCAAACCGAACAGGGGGGTGTTCGGCTAATCCCTACTCAGCATCTAAATGCTAGTCTGGCAAAATTGCTAGCACTGCAACTGCTGCCTTTTCAGCTGGTAGACTCTGCCCCCTTTAATGAATTTGTGGAATGTGCTGTACCTCAGTGGCAGGTTCCAAAACGCCATTTCTTTTCACAGAAGGCCATTCTGGCTCTCTACCGGCATGTGGAAGGCAATGTTTTGGCCTTGTTGGACAGGGCGATCAGCAGTAAGCTGCATATTACCGCTGACTCATGGTTCAGCAGGCATGGGCAGGGATATTACCTTTCCTTCACAGCACACTGGGTAACTCTGCTGGCAGCTGGGAAAGGTTCAGTATTGTTGGAGCTTGTTCTGCCACCAGACCTCCAAAATGCTAGTGGTGATTCTGCCACAGCTCTCTCCTCCACCCCCTCCTCTTCTTCTTCCTCTATGGCCTCTTCTGCAGATTTGTCCTCTGAACCAGTAGTGCTCCGTAAGTATTCAAGGGGCTACGCAAGCAGTCAGGCAAAAAAAAGCCATGCGGTGCTTGAGTTGGTCTTCTTAGGGGACAGGAGCCACACTGGGGCAGAGATTCTGTCAGCTCTGCAGGGGCAGGGTCAAAGGTGGTTGACACCATGCCACCTTCAGCCAAGAATGGTGGTATGCGACAATGGCACCAACCTTCTCTCCGCCCTCTGACAGGGACACTTAACTCATGTTCCATGTTTGGCACACGTCCTGAGTTTGGTGGTGCAGCTGTTCTTGAGCAGGTACCCAGGCTTACAGGATCTCCTGAGGCAAGCCAGAAAAGTCTATGGTCATTTCTGCCGGTCATACAATGCCAGTGCTCGGCTGGCTAACATTCAAAGGGTATGCAATCTGTCCACCAACCGCCTCATTTGTGACATGCCCACCAGGTGGAACTCAACGTTGGCAATGCTGCATCGGCTGCACACACAGCAGAGGGCCATCAACCTGCACGAGTATGGCACCAGGACAGGGTCAGGGGAGCTTGGCTTCTTTTTGCCAAGCCAGTGGCTACTGATCAAGGATGCATGCACTGTCCTGTCACCATTTGAGGATGCTTATGCTGCATGCCTCCCTGATTCTGCAAAGCTTGCGAAAGGACCCTAAGATTTGTGGTATCAAGGAGAGGGATCATTACTGGCTGGTAACCTTCTTGATCCACATTACGAGGGTAAGGTTGCAGAACTCATCCTGCCTTTGCAGAGGGAGCAGAGGATAAAACATCTTCAGGAGGCCTTGAAAAAAGGTTTGTGCAATGCATTTCCAGACCCTGGGAGGTTCCAATTTCCTGGTGCTGGACAATGTGTTGCTGAGGCTTCATTCAGTCAGAGAAAGAACGGTGGAGAAGGTGGCCGGCTGACCAATGCCTTTAAACAATTTTTCAGTCCTCAGCACCAAAGTCTGATCGGTTCAAGTAACCATCGCCAGCATCTGCATTATATGGTGCAGGAATATCTAGGGGCAAGAGCAGACTTGGAGAACATCCACTGGGTTACTGGGTCTTGAGGATGGACCACTGGCCAGATCTTGCTCAATTTGCAATTGTACTACTGGCCTGTCCTGCATTCAGCGTGGTTTCTGAACGCACATTTAGTGCAGCTGGAGGGTTTGTAACGGATCAAAGAGTGCGCCTGTCCACAGACTCTGATGGTAGGCTCACATTCATAAATATGAATCAGTCTTGGATCAGCAGCTATCAAGCACCTGATGCTGATGTAACTGATTGAATTTTCTATGGATGTTGGATCCCTTGAAGACTGCCTATGATGGCTATCCTATTTCTCCTCAATCTTGATGATGCTAGCTTCCAACAATATTTTTGGTTTAGGGCACCACCACCCAAGGCCCATTTTTTCTTCCCCTGTTTAACAGGGGCATGTAATTACAATTTTTGATCCAATATTTCACAGCAGGGCCCGTTCCTGTGCCCAACAAAAGTATATGTGAGGGCTTACTTGCACTGAAAAAGTGACTGGCGCCCATGTTTCCAACCTTACACCCACCATGCCTAATAACCCACACTACTACTACTACACTACTACTAAGGAAGGATGTCAGCTGAGTCTGGAGGTCACCATTAGGTTCGGGGACACCGCTACACACAGTAGGCACCTGCCTACCCTCCCCCGCAGGAAACCCCAGTATGCTTTTGTACTGCACTCACGGTGTAAAACGGTGCAAAAGAAAAGCACAGTTACTGCATATACTGTAGAACTTGCAGAAAACATAACCATCGTTTACAAAAACCTTTGTTGTACTTTGCCATAACTTTATAATCAGTAACCCTTATTATTATTAAACGACCAGTTTGTGGACACAAAGTTAAATAACGTTGTTGTTCAAGTCCCTGCCCTAGATCAACAGTCCATGGTTTGCCAGGTATGCAAAGTCGCAAGGCTATGCATATATAATGCCAGGACGGGAAAGCTTACCCACTTACCAGTTACAGGATGCTTCCGTCCAGTCTGAAGAATGACCGGACCTTTCAGTGGACATACCAACTTAACCTGGTCCATATAGATATGCCAACCAGACTGAGTTCCTCATAAACCACGTGAAAGTCTGCAACTGTGGAGCTCTTATGTTCATCCAGGCTGTGAAAAGGCTGTAGAACACCCAGATATTCCCAGACCACCAGATGATAGATGTTTTTTTTTTCTGCCTCCACAGAACTCAGAAACGATTCAGGCAGATCGGAAAACTCCATTCTATGCCGAGCCTTCACAAGCAGGTTAAGGTACCTCTGCAACCAGGCCAGGATGGGTAGTTGGGAGCATGCACCCCTGAGGGGTCATTGGACTCCGTAGTATTTTAAGAAAGTAATGCAAAGTATGGCCTTAATGTTCTGGACATGTTTGCCTTATGCCACGTACACACATGTGAGCTTGTTGTCGGAAAGTCCGACCACATGTTTGCTCCATCGAACATTTGCTGTCGGATTTTCTGCCAACAAATGTTTGATAGCGGGCATGCCCGCCGCGACAGGACAGGCAAAACAAGCAATTGCTTGGGGCCCCGAGCTGGCCTGGGGCCCCATCCGTGCCGCCGGCCACCGCTTTCAAGTGTTGCCAACCGCCCGCCTGTAAATGTCCGTTACTGGCAGCGGTGCCCGTAAAAAAGATGGGCGCGAGCCAACCATGTAACTGTGTATGTGCTGATCCGAAGCCGGACGGGCTTGGGAAAGCTTGTACTCGCTCGGCCGGGCGGCGCATGCGCAGTAACTTAATGGCGCCACTCAGCTCCATTTTTGAATAGATTCCAGAGTACACTTGTTCCTGGCTAAGACACGGCAGCCGCGTTTTGTGCACTCACCGTAGGTGGAGGAGTCGAGGGGGGGGTAAGTTAGGAGAAGAGTGTGACACTGGGGCAGAGGATGACATTACTGGCGACAGCAGCCGACACTACTGGGTCTGGGGACAGGCGACACAGGATGACATAGCATTATTAGGGGGAGGGGGGTGAAGCCATGGCATGCATGTGCTACCCTGTGGACTGTGGAGAGGTGAAAGGGAAGCAGCACTGGAGCAGCACACACTGGTGTGGGGACTGTAATATGATGGTGGACAGAGGAGGAGGCTACTGTGAGGGGGTGAGGAGGACACTATCATGTCTGCAGCCTCTGTCCCCCTCCTGTAGTATGTCCGCAGCCTCTGTCCCCTTCCTGTAGTATGTCCGCAGCCTCTGTCCCCCTCCTGTAGTATGTCCGCACCTCTGTCCCTCTCCTGTAGTGTCCGCAGCCTCTGTCCCCCTCCTGTAGTATGTCCGCAGCCTCTGTCCCCCTCCTGTAGTATGTCCGCAGCCTCTGTCCCCCTCCTGTAGTATGTCCGCAGCCTCTGTCCCCCTCCTGTAGTATGTTCGCAGCCTCTGTCCCCCTCCTGTAGTATGTCCGCAGCCTCTGTCCCCCTCCTGTAGTATGTCCGCAGCCTCTGTCCCCCTCCTGTAGTATGTCCGCAGCCTCTGTCCCCCTCCTGTAGTATGTTTGCAGCCTCTGTCCCCCTCCTGTAGTATGTCCGCAGTCTCTGTCCCCCTCCTGTAGTATGTCCGCAGCCTCTGTCCCCCTCCTGTAGTATGTCCGCAGCCTCTGTCCCCCTCCTGTAGTATGTCCGCAGCCTCTGTCCCCCTCCTGTAGTATGTCCGCAGCCTCTGTCCCCCTCCTGTAGTATGTCCGCAGCCTCTGTCCCCCTCCTGTAGTATGTCCGCAGCCTCTGTCCCCCTCCTGTAGTATGTCCGCAGTCTCTGTCCCCCTCCTGTAGTATGTCCGCAGCCTCTGTCCCCCTCCTGTAGTATGTCCGCAGCCTCTGTCCCCCTTCTGTAGTATGTCCGCAGCCTCTGTCCCCCTCCTGTAGTATGTCCGTAGCCTCTGTCCCCCTCCCTCCCCTTCAATTGTTGAAAATGTTCAAATTTTATGCACATTATATGCAACAGCAGTATTTGCACTGTAAACCTTTTTTATTTATATGAAGTGTTGGTGAACTTAAACTGTATCGCTATGCTGTGATTCCTGTAGGGTTTGCGTGCGTGCGGGGGGGCTTCCATGTCCATTTTGCTTGGGGCCCCCAAATTCCTTCAAACGGCCCTGATAGCAGGTTCTCAAATTTTCCGCCAACAAAACTTTGTTGTCGGAAAGTCAGATCGCGTGTACACAAGTCCGTCGCACAAATTTTCACGCATGCTCTGAATCAAGCAGAAGGAGCCGCACTGGCTATTGAACTTCCTTTTTCTTGGCTCGTCGT
This sequence comes from Aquarana catesbeiana, assembly GCF_042186555.1. NCBI lineage: Eukaryota > Metazoa > Chordata > Amphibia > Anura > Ranidae > Aquarana > Aquarana catesbeiana. The sequence goes on from NC_133332.1 coordinate 7,357,779, forward strand.
ACGTCTTGTACGTCACCGCGTTCCCACGTTCGTAATTGTTGGCCAACATTTGTGTGACCGTGTGTATGCAAGACAAGTTGGAGCCAACAACCTTCGAACAAAATTCCACGTTTTGTTGGTGGAAAGTCCGATCGTGTGTATGCGGCATTAGACGCACAGGGAAGACCCTGCACTCCTGTTTGCAAGGACCGCAGGCCGGTCCATAGGTAGGACTTGTACCGCAGTGGACCTGGATATGAGTTCCCTGCCGCTACCTGGGGAGCATGAAGTACTAAATCAGGGATTCTTAACCTGGGGTCCATGGACTCCTAAGTGGTCCATTGATGGGTTTCTTGGGGTCAATGAAGGTCAGATAAACAAAATAGTGTCTACATGCACTATACCAATCAATGGTTTCCAATTGAATTAAATTAAAGAAAATGCCTCCTGCCACACTGCTTATAGTGCCGGCCCAGAGGGTTATGGGAAAAGTTCACTCCCAATTTCCATTTCTTATGATACATCATGAATACACACTGTTTTACACCATGATTCCTTCCCCAGTAACAGGCACAGACAACTGTTTCTTTGACCAATACTTCTCGCTTTACTGAAGGGCCCTGACCTTTTCCTCTACATCTGAGATAGTACATTTCAGACAGAACATCATTTGCATAACTGAACATCAAATCAAACAGCTGTGCTGTTCTTTTGTGGTGCTGTTCATATCTTTTAATTCAGAAAGTCCTTAGTAAATAGCCCATGTTTGTGGTTTGCCCTAAATTATGGGTCCAGATTGAGGGGAGTGCTGTATGCGAAGAACATCACATCAGACCCAGGTCCTCTCCATACAGCTCCCACAGTGGACCGCCCCGGACCAAGCCATTTCCATTGTATTTATGTCCTACACAATGGTAAGTGACACATTTGCAGGGGAACCCGTTTCCCAAGAGCACATTAACCCCCTGCTAAACACCAGCCAAGTTTTAAGGGTACATCACAAAAAAAAAAAACACGTTTTAATGGCAAAACATGATACAAGGGACTCAGATGGAAACACTGGCATAAGGAGGGACTCTGATGTAAGGGGGAACCTCTTATGGGAACCATGAAGTAAGGGGTAACTCTAATGGGAACCATGAAGTAAGGGGGACTGTGATAGGGATCATGAAGTAAGAGAGCTCTGATAGGGACCATATGTAGGGGGAGACTCTGATGGGAACTATGAAGTAAGGGGGACTGTGATAGGGATCATGAAGTACGAGAGCTCTGATAGGGACCATATGTAAGAGTAGACCCTGATGGGGACTATGAAGTAAGGGGGGACTGTGATAGGGACCATGATGTAAGGGGGGACCTCTTATGGGAACTATGAAGTAAGGGGTAACTCTAATGGGGACCATGAAGTAAGGGGGACTGTGATAGGGACCATAATTTAAGGGGAGACTCTGATGGGAACTATAATGTATAGAGAGACTTTAATAGGGACCCTGATGTCATAGGGGACCCTGATATAAGGAGAGACTCAGATGGAGGCACTGATTTTTTTTTTTACTAAATTTCTTTCTCTGTTGTTGTGAATTATACAATAATTTAATAGAAAAACATGATAGAGGGGATTCTGATGGAGACACCGGCATAAGGAGCTATCTGATGTAAGGTGGGAGTCGGACTCTGATGGGAACCATGAAGTGAGGGGGATTCTGATGGGAACAATGAAGTAAGGGGGGGGGGATTCTGATGGGAACCATAAAGTAAGGGGGACACTAAATGGAATCCTTATGTAAGGGGGCTCTGTTGGGGACCATGATGTAAGGGGGGACTTTTATGGGGACCATGATGTAAGGGGGGACTCTGATGGGGACCATAATGTATGGAGGTGTCTAATGGGGACCCTGCGGTAAGGTAGGTCTCTGATGGGGGCCATGATGTATGGGGAGACTCTAGTAGGAACCCTGATGTAAGAGGGGACTTTTATGGGGACCATGATGTAAGGGAGGGCTCTGATGGGGCCCCTAATGTAATGGGGGACTCTCATGGGAACCATGAAGTAAGGGGGGGCTCTGATGGGGACCATGATTTAAGGTTGGACTCTGATAGGAACCATGAAATAAGGGGATTCTGATGGAGACCTTGATTTAAGGGGGGACTATGATGGGGACCTTGATGTAAGGTGGGACTCTGATGGGAACCATGAAGTAAGAGGGTTCTGTTCTTGGACCTCTTTTATTTTCAATCTACACCTCTTCCCTGGGTCAGTTGATAGCCTCTCATGGCTTTCAATATCATTTCTATGCTGATGACACACAAATCTATCTCTCCACCCCTCAACTCACTCCATCAGTCTCCTCACGCATCACTAACTTACTAACCGACATATCTGTATGGATGTCACACCACTTCCTCAAACTCAACTTGTCCAAAACCGAGCTTATAATATTTCTTCCCCCACGTGCCTCTTCCCCTGACTTGTCTGTCAAGAGCAATGGCACAACCATCCACCCGTCCCCACATGTCAGGGTGCTAGGTGTTATCCTGGATTCTGAACTCTCCTTTCGGCCTCACATCCAATCACTTTCCAAAGCTTGCCGCCTCAACCTCCGCAACATCTCTAAACTACGTCCAGGGGCGTAACTAGAAATCACAGGGCCCCATAGCAAAATGTTGTATGCCCCCCCCCTGCAAACCGCCCCCCCCCCCCCCTGCAAACCGCCCCTCCACAAAAAAAAAGAACTAATGCCATTGAACAACAGATTACCGCACCCATGTGGCACAGTACCCAGGCAACAGCTTATATGAATTTTGAACAACAAAGTATGCAGTGTACTGTATGCAGCCCCTGAAGGACACACATTGCTGACCTCCAGCCTTCTAACCAATTTCTGTTCTGTTATATAAAATGAAATAGTTCAACTCACCATAATGCAGAATCAGTGGGAGCCCTGAGCGTGTCATTTGCCACCGTCGCCTGCCACCAGATGCAACTTGTCACGGAATGTCACTTGCCACATCACCCGCCACACGTTGCGGATTGTCCTCTTGCCACGTCGCCTGCCACCAGATGCAGATTGTCACTTGTCACACATTGCAGAATGCCACATGTTGCCGATTGTCCACTTGCCACATCCCGGATTGTCACTTGCCACGTCACCTGCCACACAATACTGATTGTCACTTGCCATGTCCCAGATTGTCACTTGCCACACATTACAGATTGTCACTTGCCACGTCACCTGCCACACATTACGGATTGTTACTTGCCACTTTCCGGATTGTCACTTGCCACACATTACGGATTGTCACTTGCCACGTCGCCTGCCACATGTTATGGATTGTCACTTGCCACGTCACCTGCCACACATTACGGATTGTCACTTGCCACACATTACGGATTGTCACTTGCCACACATTACGGATTGTCACTTGCCACGCCCCGGATTGTCCCTTGCCACACATTACGGATTGTCACTTGCCACGTCGCCTGCCACATGTTACAGATTGTCACTTGCCACGTCACCTGCCATACATTACAGATTGTCACTTGCCACGTCACCTGCCACACATTACGGATTGTCACTTGTCACGTCCTGGATTGTCACTTGCCACACATTACGGATTGTCACTTGCCACACATTACGGATTTTCACTTGCCACGTTCCGGATTGTCACTTGCCACACATTATGGATTGTCACTTGCCACACATTACGGATTGTCACTTGCCACGTCACCTGCCACACATTACGGATTGTTACTTGCCACTTTCCGGATTGTCACTTGCCACACATTACGGATTGTCACTTGCCACGTCGCCTGCCACATGTTATGGATTGTCACTTGCCACGTCACCTGCCACACATTACGGATTGTCACTTGCCACACATTACGGATTGTCACTTGCCACGCCCCGGATTGTCACTTGCCACACATTACGGATTGTCACTTGCCACGTCGCCTGCCACATGTTACAGATTGTCACTTGCCACGTCACCTGCCATACATTACAGATTGTCACTTGCCACGTCACCTGCCACACATTACGGATTGCCACTTGTCACGTCCTGGATTGTCACTTGCCACACATTATGGATTGTCACTTGCCACACATTACGGATTTTCACTTGCCACGTTCCGGATTGTCACTTGCCACACATTATGGATTGTCACTTGCCACACATTACGGATTGTCACTTGCCATGTCCCGGATTGTCACTTGCCATACATTATGGATTGTCACTTGCCACGTCCCGGATTGTCACTTGCCACTTCACCTGTCACACATTACGGATTGTCACTTGCTGTGTCACTTTCCTGCTGTGTCCCAGAGTCAGGCAGCAGATTATCAGTCAGGCAGCAGAGAGATAATGTCATCCCTCTGCTTCCCGAGGCTGCCTACACAGTGAGGGGGGAACTGCACTGCAGGGATGCAGGGAGGGCGCTGGGCGGTGAGAGATGATGTCATCTCTATGCACCCCCGCCTGCCAGCTCCCTGATTGGCCAGCCCGCTCACACACGATCCAAGCCGGCCAGCTGACTCACCGCCTGACAGCCCTTGGAGCCGCCCGCGCTCTCACCATGGACCCATGGAGCCGCCCGCTCTCACCCGCGGGCCCGCAAAGCCGCCCGCTCTCACCCGCAGAGCCGTCTGTCCTCAACGGGCCCCACTCGGCTGCAGGCCCCATAGCGGCCGCATGTGTCGCTATGGCGGTAGTTCTGCCACTGACTACATCCCTTTCTAACCAATGAAACCACAAAGCTCCTGATTCACTCCCTGGTTATCTCTCACCTCAACTACTGCAACTCCCTCCTCATTGGCTTACCTTTAAATAGACTCCTACCCCCTTCAGTCCATCATAAATGCTGCTGCCAAACTCATTCACCTTACAAACCGCTCAGTGTCTGCTACCCCTCTCTGCCAATCCATCCATTGACTGCCACCCGCCCAACAAATTAAATTCAAAATACTAACAATAAGTTACAAATCCATCCACAACTCTGCCCCCAGCTACATCACTAACCTAGTCTCAAAATACCAACCTAATCGCCCTCTTCGTTCCTCCCAAGACCTCTGCTCTCTAGATCCCTCATCACCTCCTTCCATATCCGCCTCCAGGACTTCTCCCGAGCCTCGCCCATCCTCTGGAATTCCCTACCCCAATCTGTCAGACTGTCTCCAAATTTATCCACTTTTAGGCGATCCCTGAAAACTTTCCTCTTCAGAGAAGCCTATCCTGCCTCCATCTAACAACTGCACTGTTTTCTCCATTAGCTCATCCCCCACAGCTATTACCCTTTTGTATAACTTGACCCTCCCTCCTAGATTGTAAGCTCTAATGAGCAGGGCCCTCTGATTCCTCCTGTATTGAATTGTATTGTAATTGTACTGTCTGCCCTAATGTTGTAAAGCGCTGTGCAAACTGTCGGCGCTATATAAATCCTGTATAATAATAATCTCTGATTGGAACCTTTAAGTAAGGGGGCTCTGATGGGGATCATGATGAGAGGGGGGACTCTCATGGGGACCCTGATGTACGGGGGCTCTGATGGGGACCATGATATATGGGGGGGGGCTCTGATGGGGACCCTGATTTAAGGTGGGACTCTGATATCAGAACCATGAAGTAAGGGGGATCTCTGATTTGAACCTTTAAGTAAGGGGGCTCTGATGGGGACCCTGATATAAGGGAGGACTCTGATAGTAACCAATAAGTAAGAGGGGAATCTGATGGTAACCATAAAGTAAGAGGGGATTCTGATGGGGACCATGGAGTAAGGGGGACTCTGATTGGAACCCTTATTTAAGGGGGCTCTGATGGGGACCATGATGTAAGGGGGGCTGTTAATGGAACCCTTATTTAAGGGGGCTCTGATGGGGACCATGATGTAAGGTGTGACTCTGATGGTAACCATTAAGTAAGGTGGGACTCTGATTGGAAACCTTATGTAAGGGGGCTCTGATGGGGATCATGATATATGGGGGGGCTCTGATGGGGACCATGATTTAAGGTGGGACTCTGATGGTAACCATGAAGTAAGTGGGTTCTGATGGAGACCTTGATGTAAGGGGGAACTATGATGGGGACCATGATGTAAGGTGGGACTCTGATGGGAACCATGAAGTAAGGGGGATCTCCGATTGGAACCTTTAAGTAAGGGGGCTCTGATGGGGATCATGATGAAAGGGGGGATTCTTATGGGGACCCTGATATAAGGGAGGACTCTGATGGGGACCCTGATGTAAGTGGAGACTCTGATGGGAACCATGAAGTAAGGGGGGACTGTTAATGGAACCCGTATGTAAGGGGGCTTTGATGGGGACCCTGATGTAAGGTGGAACTCTGATGGTAACCATAAAGTAAGAGGGAATTCTGATGGGGACCATGGAGTAAGGGGTACTCTGATTGGAACCCTTATGTAAGGGGGCTCTGATGGGGACCATGATGTAAGGGGGGACTCTGATGGGGACCCTGATGTAAGGTGGGACTCCGATGGGAACCATTAAGTAAGGTGGGACTCTGATGGGAACCATAAAGTAAGAGGGGATTCTGATGGGGACCATGGAGTAAGGGGGACTCTGATTGGAACCCTTATGTAAGGGGGCTCTGATGGGGACCATGATATAAGGGGGGACTCTGATGGGGACCCTGATGTAATGCGGACACTGATGCCGTACAACTGTACAAGACTGAAGTTGGAGAACAGCTTTTATGTTCTGTTTTTTCCCCCCATAAAAGTTTGCAGATCTTTTTTTTGTAGAGTTATGCGGTTTTCTTTGTTGCTGTGCGCCGGTTGGCGTGCTTTGTGCTGCGATCTGATAAGGAGTGAAGTTTTGACTCTTTATCCCGCAGACCTGCCGTCGGGAACCCCCGCGTGTCCCTTTCACTCATGAATGATTTCGGATTCCTGGTAATGGCAAGTCCTCTTTGTGTTCGCCCCAAAGGGATTCAATTAGACAGCTCTTTAAATTAATACCTACACAAGTCACAAAAATTCATACATATTACCAAAATGAGGTTAGCGAGTGGCGTTTCCATTCAGCGGGGTTAAAAATAAAATGCATTATTGGAAAAAGAAGAAAAAAAAACAAAGACGAGAATTGTAGCTAAGCACTTAAAATGTAACAAACTGAAAGAAAAAAAAAAAGTGCATTCTCGGACTTTATTTCTGCAGCACAAAGGACATTGGGAAAACAAATTAAAGTTTATGTCAATCCAAAACTTTTTTTTTCTTAAATTGTCTTAAATACAACGGAGAAAGTCCTCTCCAAAAAAAAAAGATACTACTGTCTAAATCTGCAGGAGCTGCCAACAAGTGCAGAGCTAGTGCTGGGCTCTCCTTTTACACAGCCCAGCATGCACTGCACATACTGAAGCATTGAAGCACCCTGCAGTGAATGTTTATAAATATGTAAAATAAGCAGTTTATAGAAATAATAAAAAAAAAAAAAAAAATGTAGCACCCTGGAGCTTAGTCCGGGATGTTCCTCACAAATTTACTTGCCAGGAGTAGTTACCCTGGTCAATTGTTAGAGATCCATTGATTTCTCCCTAATAGGGATGAGCCGAACACCCTCCCCCCCCCCCCCCGGTTCGGTTCGCACCAGAACCTGCGAACGGGCTGAAAATTTGCACGAACGTTAGAACCCCATTGATGTCTATGGGACTCGAACGTTCGAAATCAAAAGTGCTCATTTTAAAGGCTAATTTGCATGGTATTGTCCTAAAAAGGGTTTGGGGACCCGGGTCCTACCCCAGGGGACATGTATCAATGCAAAAAAAACTTTTAAAAACTGACGTTTTTTCGGGAGCAGTGATTTTAATGATAAAGAAAGAAAGAAATATTCCTTTAAATATCGTACCTGAGGGGTGTCTATAGTATGCCTGTAAAGTGGCGCGTGTTTCGTGCTTAGAACAGTCCCTGCACAAAATGACATTTTTAAAGGAATAAAAGTCATTTAAAACTGCTTGCGGCTTTAATGTAATGTCGGGTCCTGGCAATATGGATGAAAATCAGTGAGACAAACGGCATGGGTACCCCCCAGTCCATGACCCTTTGGGTCTTGTATGGATATTAAGGGGAACCCCGCACCCAAATTAAAATAAGGAAAGGCGTGGGGCCTCCAGGCCCTATATACTCTGAACAGCAGTATACAGGCGGTGCAAACAAGACAGGGACTGTAGGTTTGTTGTTAAGTAGAATCTGTTTTTAATTTTGAACGGGTACATTTTTAACGTGTTTAGCTCCAGCCAAAAAATCTATTTTAAGCTTTTTGGAAAACATAGGGAAGGGTTATCACCCCTGTGACATTTGTTTTGCTGTCTGTGATCCTCTTCAGAAGATTTCACCTCACTTTTTGTCCCAATGACAAATGTTTTTTTGAAAATTCTGGGTTTTTTTGTGAAACAAGGATTGGTGATAAAGCATCAGTGGAGAGGAGAAACATTTTTCCCATATTAACTCTTACAGGAGAGAATTTCCCTTCCTAGGGGTAGATTTCATCTCACTTCCTGTTATCTCCTTCTGTTTGCAAGTAGGAGTTGTTTGTAAGTTGGATGTTTTAAATTTGGGGCCTGCCCTATATACTCAGCAGAAATTGGGGCCTTAGGTGTTGGTATTGCCACAATACTGTAAGCCCTCACAGGGCCCTGCTGTGAAATATTAGATCAAGAATTGTAGTTACATGCCCCTGTTGAACAGGGGCTGAAAAATTGGGCCTTAGGCACCGGTGCTGGTACCACAACACTGCAACCCCTCACAGATACTCTAGTTGGAGCGCAGGAACAAGCCCTGCTAGATCAGCATCAGGTGCTTGGTAGCTGATGGTGATCCAAGACTGATTCATTTTTATGAAGGTCAGTCGATCGACCGAGTCGGTGGACAGACGCACCCTGTGATCGGTTACAAAGCCTCCAGCAGCACTGAATGTGCATTCCGAAAAAACGCTGGATGCAGGACAGGCCAGTAGCTCAATTGCATACTGTGCAAGCTCTGGCCAGTGATCCATCCTCAAGACCCAGTAACCCAGAGGATTTTCGGTGAGAAAGGTGTCCAAGTCAGATCTTGCCCCTAGGTATTCCTGCACCATGTAAAACAGACGCTGGAGATGGTTGCTGGAACCGATCATACCTTGGGGCTGCGGACCAAAAAATTGTCTGAACGCATCGGTCAGACGGCCACCTTCTCCACCGCTCCTTCTTTGACTGACCGAAGCCTCAGCAACACGTTGTCCAGGAACAGGAGTTTGTAACCTCCCAGTCTCTGGGAACGCATTGCACAGACATTTCTGCAAGGCCTCCGGAAGATGTTTAATCCTCTGCTCCCTCTGCGATGGCAAGATAAGGTCCGCAACCTTACCCTTGTAACGTGGATCAAGGAGGGTTGCCAGCCAGTATTGATCCCTCTCCTTGATACCACGAATACGAGGATCCTTACACAAGCTTTGAAGGATCAGGGAGGCCATGCAGCGTAGGTTTGCTGAGGCATTCGGTCTGGAGTCCTCCGGGTCACTAAGGACGACATGATCCACAGCCACCTCCTCCCAGCCACGTACAAGTCCATGTGTTTCTTGGGACTGTAAATGATCCCTTAAAGACTGCTGCTGATGCTGAGTGCCAAACTCCACCTCCATGCTGACACAATCCTCCTCCTCATCCTCTTCCTGTGTGATCGGCGGGCACGCAGGAACACTGTCTGGATAAAGGGGGCCCTTGAGAGTTAAGAAAGTCCTCCTCTTCCTGCCTCTGTTCTGCCTCAAGTGCCCTGTCCATTATTCCACACAGCGTGTGCTCCAACAGGTGGACAAGGGGGACAGTGTCATTGATGCATGCACTGTCACTGCTCACCATCCTCATGGCCTCCTCAAATGCTGACAGGACAGTGCATGCTTCCCTGATCATGGCCCACTGGTGTGGGGAAAAAAAACAAGCTCCCCTGACCCTGTCCTGGTGCCATAGTTGCATAGGTACTCATTGATGGCCCTCTGCTGCGTGTGCAGCTGCTGCAGCATGGCCAACATTGAGTTCTACCTGGTGGGCATGTCACAGATTAGGCGGTTCTTGAGCAGGTTAAATTCCTTTTGGAGGTCAGCCAGCCAAGCACTGGCATTATATGACCTGCGGAAATGCACACAGACTTTCCTGGCCTGCCTCAGGACATCCTGTAAGCCTGGGTACCTGCCCAAGAACCGCTGCCCCACCAAGTTGAGGACATGAGCCAAACAGGGCACATGGGTCAGTTGTCCCTGTCGGAGGGCGGAGAGGAGGTTGGTGCCATTGTTGCAAACCACCATACCTGCCTTAAGCTGGCGTGGCATCAACCACCTCTGAACCTGCCCCTGCAGAGCTGACAGAACCTCTGCCCCAGTGTGGCTCCTGTCCCCCAAGCACACCAGCTCAAGCACCGCATGGCATCTTTTGGCCTGCCTACTTGCGTAGCCCCTTGAACACCTACGGAGCACCGCTGGTTCTGAAGAAAAATCAGCACAGGAAGAGGCCATGGAGGAGGAAGAAGAGGAGGGGGTGCAGGAGAGAGGTGTGGCAGAATCACCACTAGTAGTATTTTGGAGGCGTGGTGGCGGAACAACCTCCAACGCTACTGCACCCTGTCCTGCATCCTTCCCAGCTGCCAGAAGAGTCACCCAGTGTGAAAGATAAGTAACGTCCCTGTCCATGCCTGCTGGACCATAAGTCAGCGGAAATATGCACCTTACCACTGACCGCCCTGTCCAGTGAGGCCAAGACATTGCCTTCCACATGCCGGCAGAGAGCCGGAATCGCCTTCCGTGAGAAAAAGTGCATTTGGGAACCTGCCACTGAGGAACCGCACATTCCACAAACTCACGGAAGGGGGCAGAGTCTACCAACTGAAAAGGCAGCAGTTGAAGTGCTAGCAATTTTGCCAAGGTAGCATTCAACCGCTGGGCATTTGGATGGCTGGGAGCGAACTTCTTTTGGCGGTGCAGCAGCTGGGGCAGGGAAATTTGCCTGGTACAATCTGACGTTGGTGTACTGATAGCAGATTGCCCCAAGTACTTGGTTGTGACACACCTAATTCTACACCTTCATTCCTCTCAGTGCAGGTCTCAGAGAGGACTGAAGATATAGTGAGTTTGGAGATCCCAGCTGATGAGGAGCAAGGAGAGGTCCTCTTTGTTCTTTGTTGTGGGTCTTTTAGGTACGCTTGCCAACGAACTGCATGGCAGGTCAACATATGTCTGGTCAAGTATGTGGTGCCCAAGCGGGAGATGTTTTGGCCACGCGAGATACGCTTGAGACATATGTTGCAAATAGCAGTGGTGGGATCTGATGCACTCGTCTCAAAAAAGGCCCACACCAAAGAACTTTTGGAATAACGCGCAGAGACAGCAGCGCCCTGCACATGCAGGGCTCTGCGGTGTGATGCAGTCTGTGTGCTGCCCTTAAGCTGGCCCCTGGAGGGCATCCTGCCTCGTTGGTGATGTGCCTCCTCCTCCTCCTCTCTCCTATAAGGCACCCACGTGGAGTCAGTGGCCTCATCAACCCCTCCCTCCTCATCACTGGAGCAAAGCTGGCAGTATGCTGCAACTGGGGGAACATGACTGCCAGATTGCTGTCCTTCTTGGGCACCCCCTCTTTCTGAGCTCACGTTACTGCCTTCCTCTAGCTGGGTACCATCATCGGAGTCTTCAAAACGCTGGGCATCCTCCTGGAGCATATACCCAACACTGTGGTCAAACAGTTCGGGAGACTCTTCAGGAGGACATGGTGGGGCTAGGGAAGGAGTGACTGATGCCATTGAGCCGAGGGAAGAGGCCGCGTTGGCAGCTGCTTTGCCAGACAAAGTACCCTGAGCCTGGGTGAGAGAGGATGAGGAGGATGAGAACGGCTTGGTCATCCACTCTACCAAGTCTTCCGCATGTTGCGGCTCAACACGGCCAGCTGTCGAAAAAAAGGACAAGCGTGTCCCATGGCCACGTGCTGATGAGGATGCACCATCTCCACGACCAGCACTGTTGCCTCTAGACACAGAGCCTGCTTGCCCTCTTTTATTGGCTTATGACTGTCTGCCTATCCTTGTTGGCCTTCCAGACATACTAATGGCTTGCAGTGAGATGTAGCTGCACAAAGCTGGGATGTATATATATATACTGATACTGCAGCTAGCAGAATCAACTGCCTGCCTGTAGTATTATTAGTATGAGAACACCAACAATTGTCTTCAGGTAGCTTTAGGTGCACACTGTGCAGAGGACACACTACACTAACTGTAAATACTGTAGCTGCCTGCCTGTGGTATTAACAGGAGCAGAAGAACACCACTAATTTTCTTCAGGTAGCTTTAGGTGCACACTGTGCAGAGGACGCACTAAACTAACTTGTAATACTACAGCTGCCTGCTGTACTGTACTAATAGGATCAGAAGAACACCACTAATTTTCTTCAGGTAGCTTTAGGTGCACACTGTGCAGAGGACACACTACACTAATTGTAAATACTGTAGCTGCCTGCCTGTGGTATTAATAGGAGCAGAAGAACACCACAGATTTTCTTCAGGTAGCTTTAGGTGCACACTGTGCAGAGGATGCACTACACTAACTTGTAAATACTACAGCTGCTTGCGGTACTGTACGAATAGGATCAGAAGAACACCACTAATTTTCTTCAGGTAGCTTTAGATGCACACTGTGCAGAGGACGCACTAAACTAACTTGTAATACTACAGCTGCCTGTGGTACTGTACTAATAGGATCAGAAGAACACCACTAATTTTTTTCAGGTAGCTTTAGGTGCACACTGTGCAGAGGACGCACTACACTAACTTGTAATACTACAGCTGCCTGCGGTACTGTACTAAAAGGGTCAGAAGAACACCACTCGTTTTTTTCAGGTAGCTTTAGGTGCACACTGTGCAGAGGACGCACTAAACTAACTTGTAAATACTGCAGCTGCCTGCGGTACTGTACTAATAGGATCAGAAGAACACCACTAATTTTTTTCAGGTAGCTTTAGGTGCACACTGTGCAAAGGATGCACTAAACTAACTTGTAAATACTGCAGCTGCCTGCGGTACTGTACTAATAGGATCAGAAGAACACCACTAATTTTCTTCAGGTAGCTTTAAGTGCACACTGTGCAGAGGATGCACTACACTAACTTGTAATACTACAGCTGCCTGCGGCACTGTACTAATAGGATCAGAAGAACACCACTAATTTTCTTCAGGTAGCTTTAGGTGCACACTGTGCAGAGGACGCACTACACTAACTTGTAATACTACAGCTGCCTGCGGTACTGTACTAATAGGATCAGAAGAACACCACTCATTTTCTTCAGGTAGCTTTAGGTGCACACTGTGCAGAGGACGCACTACACTAACTGTAAATACTGTAGCTAATAGGGCTAATAGGATCAGAAGAACACCAGCAATTTTCTTCAGGTAGCTGTAAATACTGTAAAAACACCTGCCTGCCTGTCAGTACTAGGAAGAGAATAACAGGAACGGGTCTGGCTAAACTGAATACAGTGTATATATACATATATATATATATATATATATATATATATATATATATATATATATATATACACACACAACACCTAGGATGTATATATATACACAATACACTGTAAGTGCAGCTCGACCTGCCTACTCTATTTAACTTAAATCAAATGACACTGTCTCTCTGTCTATCTATCTCTCTCTCAACACCGAGACACACTACACAGGGCCGCCATGCAGGCGGCCTTATATAGTGTGGGGCGTGTACTAAACTCCCTGAGCCATAATTGGCCAAAGCCACCCTGGCTTTGGCCAATTACGGCTCTCTGTACAGACGGCGCTGTGATTGGCCAAGCATGCGGGTCATAGTGCATGCTTGGCCAATCATCAGCCAGCAATGCACTGTGATGCCACAATGAATTATGGGCCGTGACGCGCCACTTGAATGTGGCGCGAACGGCCCATATTGTTCGTAATTCAGCGAACGACTGAACACACGATGTTTGAGTCGAACATGCGTTCGATTAGAACAAGAAGCTCATCCCTACTCCCTAAGTTTGGCCTGGTTGTGCTTTTCTCTTCTACCACTAGGTGGCCGGGCACTTGGCGATATTAGATATGAAAAGGACAACTCAAGGTCAGGTTATGGGTATATGGGGTGTCTCAGCGAATGGGCAAGGGATTTCTTGAATCCCTTGGCCTGCTGGGAGAGCCTATATATTTCGCGGGGAGTCGGGTGATCGGGGTTCTGTGCAATCTGGATGGCTGTCTGTGTGGATGTGTGTCATGTGCCCCGGGCTGCTAGGTCAGAGATTGGGCCTCTCCCGGGGGGGGGGGGGCATCTGGCTGCTAGGCTGTGTGAGGGCCTATCCAGAAGTAAGAGGGCAGCTCAGGGTCAAAAGTGACGGTTCTGCTGGATTAACGTGGGGGCTATTGGAGCTGCAGCTCCAGGCCCCTACCTTAATATAGGCCCAGGCACCTAAAAAAGAACAGACCGATCATGGAAAGCAATGGGCTAACGGGGAGAGATCTCCCCTGACGGACCCTGCATCCCGCATGCACCGCCTGGGCAGGGTGGTGGGATTGATAATGGGCGCCACATGAGCAATCCTAATGGAAGCATGGGGCATGCCAATGCAGGGCTTTTACAGAAGTCTGGGGCTTCCATAGTGTTAGTTCTTCTAGCTCAGAGCGCATGCCGATGTACAGCCCTTTAGACATGTGCGTCGCCTATAAATTTATTTAGTTACGTTCCGTTTTGTATTAGAATTAATTAGTATTTCGTGTCCGAAATTTTGTAAGAAATATGAATTTTCGTTAACTTTTCGTAACAATTATGGATGTTCGTTTATGATGAATTTATCATTATGTGGGGCCCCCACCAACTCTGTGCTGGGGTTTTTAAACTTTTAGGTTTGTTAACTTTTCGTAACAATTACAAATGTTCGTTAGGAATTTGGATCCGAAATTCGTAAACAAAATTTCGTATTTCGCACAAAATTCGGAAGCATAGCAATTCGCATTTCGTATCCTCCCGAATGTACGAATTTACGGAAATTCGTGACGAATTTTCGATTCGTACGAAACTAATCGCACATGTCTACAGCCCTTACGGAGACCCGGCTGATCTAATTCCAGGCTTCCCAAGTGTTACGCCTGTACTGGCTGCGCCCTTTTGAACTTTGCAGAAGGGTGCCCAGTAAAAGGTCCATCAAAATCCTCAGCACCAAACACACCAAACACATGGTGCTCTTCATCCAGCCCTGCTGATTACTTTTCATAGGTGCGGCTAGAACAGTTTTGAATGATGTATACAATTTGTAGTAGTTTTACTGGAGAAACTATTTAAAGTTGTGACTTTCACTGACCTCCATTCTACACCATTCAATTGTCAAGCTTCCCTTTAAATATCTCCCGTTGCGGAATTGGAAAAAGCCATTCCAGGCCTAATAAACTTCACCGAAGAAGTTTCAGCCTTTCATTGAATAAAGTTGTGTGCCCTGTCACAAGAAAAAAAAAAAAAAAATGACAGCTAATGGCCTTGGGTTTTTATCTGAGTGGCGAGTGATAGAAATTGACAAATGAGCGGAGATAAAATCTCATGGGCTATTGAACATTAGCAGAACACAGCTGCGAGTTTACTGCTCAATTTAAACCGAAGTAAACTTAAAAAGAGATTTCATCCCGGGGATGGAGAGAGAGCTTTCCTGCTCTGGAAACTTGTGATAATTGTTTTTATAAATAAAGTTTTTTTTCTTATACTATTACCTGGGCTGGAAGTAAAATTTATGATGCGAAGTGTTTAACTGGGACTTTTTTCTTTATTATTGGTCATATAGAAGCTAAAACAGAGTTGTGGGCCGACGTTTTCTTTGACCTATCTTGTTCTGTTTCAATAAATTTTAATGAGATTACATTGAAGGAAGGTTTCGAGATACAAATAAGGACCTAGACCAGTGGTCTCCTGTGACAGACCTAGCTGGGACAGAGGCTTTCAGAGAGGACTGAATGCAAGCCTCTTGCCTTTGGATTATGGGCCCCGGATTTTCAAGGGAACACAATAAATTTGAATGAGATTATGAGATTACATTGAAAGACGGTTTTGAGATACAAATAAGGACCTAGACCAGTGGTCTCCCAACTGTGGATGTGGCCCTTTGCTTGCCTTTATCCATCCCTTGGGGCACTATTCCTCTGACTGACACCAACAGTATGCAGTAATCAGCATGTATTCATGAAGAATCGTTCTTGCCAAAGCAATCCATTAACCTTCCATGAGGAGGTGAGCTAGATAAAGGAAGGCCCCTAGACGTGGTGTATCTGGATTTTGCATAAGCATTTGACACAGTTCCCCATAAACGGGTGGCTTCAGTAAACAAAACTGCAAGGTTTATCCTCATCACACCACACGGGAAGCACCCTCATGGCTATCAGAGGATAGAATTAGAAATAGACTTAATAAAGTTAACAATAATAAGTCACTGGGACCAGATGGCTTGCACCCGAGGGTACTTAGTGAACTCAGTCAAGTAATTGCCAGACCTTTGTTCCTAATTTTTGCAGACAGTCTACTGACTGGAATGGTACCAGCTGATTGGAGAAAAGCCAATGTAGCACCAATATTTAAAAAGGGCCCAAAATACATCCCTGGGAATTACAGACCAGTTAGCCTAACATCAATAGTATGCAAGCTCTTGGAGGAGATGATAAGGGACTATATACAAGATTTTAGTAATGAGAACGGTATCATTAGCAGTAATCAGCATGGATTCATGAAGATTTGTTCTTGCAAACCAATCTACTAACCTTCTATGAGGAGGTGAGTTGCCATCTAGATAAAGGAAGGTCCATAGACGTGGTGTATCTGGATTTTGCAAAAGCATTTGACACAGTTCCCCATAAACGTTTACTGTACAAAATAAGGTCAGTTGGCATGGACCATAGGGTGAGTACATGGATTGAAAACTGGCTACAAGGGCGTGTTCAGAGGGTGGTGATAAATGGGGAGTACTCGGAATGGTCAGGGGTGGGTAGTGGGGTTCCCCAGGGTTCTGTGCTGGGACCAATCCTATTTAATTTGTTCATAAATGACCTGGAGGATGGGATAAACAGTTCAATCTCTGTATTTGCGGACAATACTAAGCAAAGCAGGGCAATAACTTCTCCGCAGGATGTGGAAACCTTGCAAGAAGATCTGAACAAATGAATGGGGGAGGGGCGACTACATGGCAAATGAGGTTCAATGTAGAGAAATGTAAAATAATGCATTTGGGTGGTAAAAAAATGAATGCAATCTATAGACTGGGGGGAGAACCTCTGGGGGGATCTAGGATGGAAAAGGACCTGGGGGTCCTAGTAGATGATAGGCTCAGCAATGGCATGCAATGCCAAGCTGCTGCTAACAAAGCAAACAGAATATTGGCATTGAAAAGGAATCAACTCCAGAGATAAAACGATAATTCTCCCGCTCTACAAGACTCTGGTCCGGCCGCACCTGGAGTATGCTGTCCAGTTCTGGGCACCAGTCCTCAGGAAGGATGTACTGGAAATGGAGCGAGTACAAAGAAGGGCAACAAAGCTAATAAAGGGTCTGGAGGATCTTAGTTATGAGGAAAGGTTGTGAGCTCTGAACTTATTCTCTCTGGAGAAGAGACGCTTGAGAGGGGATATGATTTCAATATACAAATACCGGACTGGTGACCCCACAATAGGGAGAAAACTTTATCATGGAAAATTTGGCGATCTGTTGATACCAAGCCAAGGTCAGGTAGACCAAGAAAGATTTCAGCCACAACTGCCACAGGAACTGTTCGGGATACAAAGAAAAACCCCAGAGGTAACCTCAGGAGAAATACAGGCTGCTCTGGAAAAAGACAGTGTGGTTGTTTTTAAGGAGCACAATACGATGATACTTGAACAAAAAAGAGATGCAAGGTCAAGTTGGCAGAAAGAAACCTTTACTGTACAAGTTCCACAAAAAAGCCCGGTTACAATATGCCCGACAACACCTTGACATGCCTCATTGGGCTTTTTTGTGGCATTGGTGCAGTAAAAGCTTCCTTCTGGCACCTCAACCATTTGTTCAAGTATCGCTGAATTGTGCTCCTTAAAAACAACCACACCGTCTTTTTTGGAGAGCAGCCTGGATTTCTCCTGAGGTTACCTGTGGGGGTTTTTCTTTGTATCCTGAGCAATTCTTCCGCCAGTTGTGGCTGCAATCTTTCTTGGTCTACCTGACCTTGGCTTGGTATCAAAAGAGCCCCTAATTTCCCACTTCTTAATAAGTGATTAATAAGTACTGCCTGGCATACTTAAGGCTTTGGATATCTTTTTATATCATTTTCCTTCTTTGTAAAGTTTCATTACCTTGTTTCGCAGGTCTTTTGACTGTTCTTTTCTACCTCCTCATGGCTCAGTGTCCAGCCTGCTTAGTGCATCCATGTGAGAGTTAAAAAAACTCATTGACTATTTATACACAGACACTAAGCCCCGGTTCACACAGGGGCGGCACGACTTGCAGGTCGCCTCAGCGAGGCGACCTGCAAACGACTTCCGAGGCGACTTGCAAAACGACTTCTGCATAGAAGTCTATGCAAGTCGCCCCCAAAGTAGTACAGGAACCTTTTTCTAAGTCGGAGCGACTTGCGTCGCTCCTATTAGAACGGTTCCGTAGCACAGAACGGGAGGCGACTTGTCAGGCGACTAGGTCGCCTGACAAGTCGCCCCTATGTGAACCGGCCCTAATTGAGATTTAAAACGATTTAAAAATGTTGGAAATTAACTTTAAATTGCCATTTTAACCCGTGTGTGCCACCTTGTGTGTCTGTACCAAGGCCAAATATTCCAGGGTATGTAAACTTTTGATCAGGGCTATTTGGATGATTTCTGTTATAATTATGATTTTAAAAGGATTAAAAAAACGATGTGATAATAAATGGCTTCATGTGATTGCTATCCTTAAATAAAAGACAGTTTTTTGGCATGATCAGTCATATTTTCAATATTAATGCCAACATTTCACAATTTCTGCCAGGGTATGCAAACTTTTGAGCACGACTATATGTAACTATGTAACTATGTAACAGCAGGGCACTAGTCCTGCCACTGACATCAATGATGGGGCACTATCCCTGCTACTGACAATGATGGGGCATTATTCCTCCCACTTACACTAACTATGGGGCACTATCCCTCCCACTAACACCAATGATGGGGCACTATTCCTCCCACTGACACCAATGATGGGGCACTATTTCTCCCACTGACACCAATTATGGGACACTATTCCTCCCACTGACACCAATGATGGGGCACTATTTCTCCCACTGACACCAATGATGGCGCACTATTCCCCCCCACTGATACCAATGATGGGACACTATTCCCCCCCACTGATACCAATGATGGGGCACTATTCCTCCCACTGATACCAATGATGGGACACTATCCCTCCCACTGACACTAACTATGGGGCACTATCCCTCCCACTAACACCAATGATGGGGCACTATTCCTCCCACTGATACCAATTATGGGACACTATTCCCCCCCACTGACACCAATGATGGGGCACTATTTCTCCCACTGACACCAATGATGGCGCACTATTCCTCCCACTTATACCAATGATGGGGCACTATTCCTCCCACTGATACCAATGATGGGGTACTATTCCTCCCACTGATACCAATGATGGGGCACTATTCCTCCCAATGATACAAATGATGGGGCACTATTCCTCCCACTGATACCAATGATGGGGCACTATTCCTCCCACTGATACCAATGATGGGGCACTATTCCTCCCACTGATACCAATGATGGGGCACTATTCCTCCCAATGATACAAATGATGGGGCACTATTCCTCCCACTGATACCAATGATGGGGCACTATTCCTCCCACTGATACCAATGATGGGGCACTATTCCTCCCACTGATACCAATGATGGGGCTGGGGCACCATTCTTCCTACTACACCAACAATGGGGCAATAATCCTTCCCCTAATACAAAAGATGGGCAATGTTTACTCTGGTGTCAGGACATGTTCTACTTTCGCTGGCCAAACTCCGGCCCCCCTAAAGTCTAAGGGACAGTAAACTTTACCCTTTGTTTAGAATGTCTGGAGACCCCTGACCTGGACCAACAAGCGAACTAGAGATGTGTCCAATATAACAAAACAACAAAACTTTGTCAGCAAACTGCCAATAGCAAGAGACAGTCGGCACAGTTTCACGGTCTACCTTGGCCTTAAGACATATAAGACCAACATCCCCTGTCATTCAAACATTTACCATGATGCTTCTCCTCTGCGTTTCAAAGGGTGCGGACAGGAGGGGACTATGTACAATATTTGGTGGACCTGCTGGAAAATCAAGTGCTTTTGGATCAGAGTGTATAGCCACTTCAATATCGGGCACTTTTACCCCCTTCCTGCCCAGGCCAATTCTCAGCTTTCAGTGCTGTCACACTTTGAATGACAATTGTGCGGTCATGCAACATTGTACCCAGATGGAATTGTTATCATTTTTTTAACACAAATAGAGCTTTCTTTTGGTGGTATTTAATCACCACTGGGTTTTTTTTTATTTTTTGCTAAATGAAAAAACACCAAAAATATGGGAAAATATTTTTTTTTTCTTAGTTTCTGTTATAAAAATTTGCAAATAAGTAGTTTTTCTCCTTCACTGGTGTGCACTGATGATGCAGCACTGATGGGCATGGATAGGCTGCACTGATATTTGACATAGTTATGTGGCACTGATGGGCACTCATAGGCAGCACTGATGAGGAGGCACTGATATGCGGCACTAATGGACACTGATGAGTGGCACTAATGGGCACTGATAGGTGGCACTGATGGGCACTGACAGACAGCACTGATGGGGCTGCACTGATGATCAGTGCTCTAATTATCTGCGTAAATGTTCCCTGTAGCACTTGTGTTGAGACAGTGCATAATGAAAAGGAATGTGGATAACCATCACATTTGTTTACATGTGATCAGCTGTGATTGGACACAGCTGACTACATGGTAAAGGGCTGTAGCAAGTCTCCATGGCACCATGTACCAGCAAAATGGGACCTTGTAATTTGCCTCGATCCGCGCCGTATTGAGGATCCCTTTGTGCACCATGGACCATCTAGACCACCGTAGACCATCTAGACCAGTGTTTTTCAATTCCAGTCCTCAAGGCGCCCCAACAGGTCAGGATTTCCCTCAGATGAAACAGCTGTAGTAATTACTAAGGCGGTGAAACTGATCAAATCACCTCTGCAAAATAATGGAAAGCCTAAAAACATGACCTGTTGGGGCGCCTTGAGGACTGGAGTTGGTAAACACTGATCTAGACCAGTCCTCCACTTCTGTGTCTGTTTCCCTTACCTAACTTTTTAAACCTTTTGAAAACAAAGGCATCACTTCTCTAATTTTAGGATACTAAGTGGTGTTGTGCAAATCATATGTAGCACCCCCTTACCTCCTAGAGCAGCCTTTTTTGGACTTTTTTAACCTAGAGGAACCCTTGAAATAATGTTTAGGTCTGCGGGAGCCCCTGTTAAAACCAGTAAATTAGAGGTCATTGGGAAAACCCCCCTTACATTGGTGACCAGTGGCAAAAATGCTACCCTTACAGTGGCGATCAGAAGGCCACCCTTACAGGCAACTAAAAAGATTGTTGGTGTGCTGCAGTAAGCTCTGCCAAGTGGCGTTGGCCCCAGAACTCTGCAAGCACCATCACTCGGAAGTCAATCAGCCACAGATCAAGGAAGCCCTAGCAACCTCTGAAGGAACCCTAGTTGAGAATGCCTGTCTTAGAGACTATTAAGAATCCCCTGAGGTCAGGTGGACTGACATTTCACCTTAGGGTTGGATTCTTGACTTATGATGAGGACATGAACAGGTGGACGCAAGTCACTTTTACACAGGTGATACAGTAAGTAATCTCCAGTAAGGGAGGGTTAGGGCACAGGGCTCCTGAAAGGACAATGCATATGTAGCACTGAAAGGACAATGCATATGTAGCTGGTAAAGTTGGTCCTATTTCCCTCCTTGGAGCACACACACAGCCAAACAGCATTTTCCAAGTTCTTCGGATGGTTAAAAAAAAATCAGTCTAGGGGTTTCTTTTTGTGTTTTTATTGGAGAACCATGAGTTTGGATAAGGATGGGGAACATGGGATGGAACTAAAAAAACTGTACAACTTGAGGACAGCTTAACTTCTGGCTGTATTACACAACTCCTGGCTGCGCTGCACTTGCAAAAGAAATGTCCCACTGGATCTCTGGACGGACTGACCTGTACTCCTTTCAGAGTTTCAAAGCATCACACTGTCACTCTCTGCAGCACTGGGGTCTTCTAGTCACTTAGTCACAGGATCATTGGTTGCCCCCTGCTGATATCCACCAGGTTCTTCCTAGTGAGGGAGATGTAGACTCATACTGGACAACTTAGACTCTCTCCCACAGCTTCCTCCCATGAGCTTTCTCCTGGCCCAACTGAACTTGGGACTTAAACTATGACTTAGGACTAAGCTTAGCTGGGAAATCGGTCTCTTCAGGCTGGCTTCCTCCCAGACTTCTGCCTCCGGGTAGAGCCCCTTCACAGGGGTCTCCTCCTGTGGGACTGGACACAGGAACACACAGAATCTGCTAATGAGGTCTCAGACTACTTATGGGGTTCCCCTCCACCTTCTGGGCACACCTCCTCAGGGATTGGCTGGAGCTACATAAATATTCAAGCTGCCTGCTCTAATCTCCTCTAACCATGCTTCCAGAAGCTTCTAGAAGAGAGAGAGAAGTATCAGAACAGCAGCCTGTGAAACACTGAGCAGACCTAAGCAATTAACCCCTGCGTCACTGCTTACAGAGGAGAGTAACTAAATTTACTGCATACTCTAAACTAGGAGAGTGCTACACATAGAATCCGAACAATGCAAAGAACCTGAAACCCGCTTATTACAGCCAGTGCAAGAAGAGAACCTTTACAGAAGAACTCTGTATTCTCTTGACTGTTAGGTAGCACTCAACTCAATAGAGGAACCACTAGACCTCTTGTGAAGTTCAAGCTTGTACTCACCTTCCCTCGATCCCCTCTAGCAACAAACTTTCACCCCTGGCCTTCCTATCATTCCTATCAATGATCCAGTTTCACTCCCCCTTGGCAATGCCTCTAGCCAGGCAAAGCAAGCTTTGGGGCTACCTTTCCCAGACACATGTGTCCAACACAGACAGCAGGCCTGGAAGGTCAGGAACAACAGAACACATGTTCTCCCAAGGTAAAGCCTGGAAAGCAAAGAGCTTTCAAAGGATTCATCGGATATGTATACCCAGCCCCAGCATGAACCACTGGCAATAAAACTCCTAGTGGCTGAGCAGGGAGATATAAATGTTCATAGCTTTGTTGGATCTTCCCACACTATTGCCAGGGTCGCTCCCCAGCAGCAGGCCAAAGTAAAGCTTAACCTGAAGTTAGGGGAAAACCTGCAGAAAGCAGAACTATTAATCAGGCTAAGGCTGACTGCAGTCCATCAGCACCTAATTTAGAATTGAGACACTGCCCACTGCTGCTTAGGGCAGGGCCCTTACTTATACGTTTATGTCCCTTGGCCAACTCTACCTCCCAAACTGCTTCTGTATAGCACAGGTACAGACACGTAGACCAACTGGTTCATTGAGCTTCATGTCAAAATACTTATCAGCTGAATTTTATTTTCATACCCATAAAGTAGACTTGGATTGCAGACAGTGAACATTTACTCACTTTTATAAGGAACATTTAAATATGGTCATTGTAACTAAGTAGTACCATAAAATCTACCTTTAGTCTTGTTTTCTGCCTAAATAATAACAACACATTCCCTTTGCCCAAGTTCTCCTGTTCTGTATCTCCATAGGTGTATATAAGCAGTGTGAGATCTCCAGCACTTTTTAGTCTTACCAGATTTGTAGTGAGATTTGATAAAGTCACTGCTGTGCTGCTCACTGTTCTCCTTGCTGTAGAGGAAGCTGTACCTGAGGACCTGCAGTGCAAGGTTCTCTGTGCTTCTTTTTCCTCCGTTCTGTGGCTACATAAAGGAATCGGTATATCCTTCCTCCTACTGGTGACCCTTCTAGTGATATAAAGATCTGTATAGAGGAATCAGGACCCCTTTCCACATTCTGGTGACCCCTCTAGTGATACAAAAAGCTATAAAGAGGATTTGGGACCTCCTTCCGCTGATGGTGATCTCCTCTAGTGATATAAAGATCTATATAGAGGAATCAGGACCTCCTTTCTCCTGCTGGTGACCCCTCTAGTGATATAAAAATCTATATAGAGGAATCAGAACCTCCTTCCAACTGCAGGTGATCCCTCTAGTGATATAAAGATCTATATAGTGGAATCAGTACCTCCTTCTTCCTGCTGGTGATCCTTCTAGTGATATAAAGATTGATATAGAGGAATCAGGACCTCCTTCCTCCTGCTGGTGACCCCTCTAGTGATATATAGATCTATATAGAGGAATCAGGACCTCCTTCCTCCTGCTGGCGACCCTTCTAGTGATTTATAAATCTATATAGAGGAATCAGGACCACCTTTCTTCTGCTGGTGATCCCTCTAGTGATATAAAGATCTATATAGAGGAATCAGGACCTCCTTCCTCCTGCTGGTGATCCCTCTAGTGATATAAAGATCTATATAGAGAAATCAGGACCTCCTTCCTCCTGCTGGTGACTCCTCTAGTGATATAAAGATCTATATAGAAAGATCAGGACCTCCTTCCTCCTTATCTAAAATGAGCACCACACAGTTTATTTCTTCTGTAGATCTGACTTAATCCCCGATAGTTACAGAGTAATATATCTCCACTAGTATAGAGAAGTTTGACAAGTCTCTCCCCCCACTGGGCTCAGCCAATCCCACAATAAAACTCCTTGGCCATGTGTGTGACGGTCGCAGTGATGGAGCAGGGAGCTCAGTGTTATGGAGCTATACTGGGAATGGAATATCCGGTATGGGTACTCTGGCCTGAGGGCCAGCTGCTTCCTATGCCAATGTCATGGATCTGTTCCTGACAGGTACATAAATCAGTAGAAAGCACCACCATTTGTGGTGTGGAGGTGCAACAGAATTTTAAACACCGTCTACAAGACTCGTTATGAATTCCAGGGAATGCATATTCTATTGCTCTATTGCTTATAGACTATTATTTTGAGCTGTGTTAAAACATATTAACCCAAATCCACTTCACAAAGCTTCTCCCTTTCCCCGTTACCTTCCCGCCATCTGTACATTTTACCTCCATCCATAATAATAAGTCTTTGAAATGGTTACTTATGTATCAGAATTTGCAGCCGATAATAAATTTTATGAGCTACAGCTCTCAGCGTCAGCAAACACTAACTTCCCGTCAGAGCGTGTTCCGCTGAGATATTCTACACAGGAATTATGGATGTACTGCTGGATTGTTTGTGATCAAACAATAGTTTTTATTTGCTCTTGCTCATCATTTGAAGTAGCACATAACTCATTATCCCCCACATATTGTGGTTTAGGTACATTCTGTAACTTGCATTGGTATAATTTAAAAAACATCAAAAATACATTAGAGAAAATGATATGAATTTCTTTTATTGTAACATTAAGGCAATACTATTGAACGAGGCATAATGTATTGGTGCAATTTAAATCTAAGCGTTAACTTGTCTTGGAAAATTGTTCCCATCTTTTTTCAGAGATTTAAATCTCTGTCCTGCTGTATAATATTGGCAATATAATACAAAGACTATTAAAATCTCTGTAAGCCTGGTGAAGCATAAAAAATACGTGTCATACTTCATTAATTCAACTTAAGGTTTTCCTATATGAGCAGATAACAATTTAAAGGAAAGTTTCTGGAAAATTAACAATCCTTTTCATAGCTTAGAGATGTCCACCACTGAGAGAAGTCTAGTCACTGAAATTCCCTATCCTTCCTTCCTTCCTTCCTTCCTTCCTTCCTTCCTTCCTTCCTTCCTTCCTTCCTTCCTTCCTTCCTTCCTTCCTTCCTTCCTTCCTTCCTTCTTTCCTTCTTTCCTTCCTTCCTTCCTTCCTTCCTTCCTTCCTTCCTTCCTTCCTTCCTTCCTTCCTTCCCCCCTTCCTTCCTTCCTTCCTTCCTTCCTTCCTTCCTTCCTTCCTTCCCTCCCTTCCTCCCTCCCTTCCTCCCTTCCTCCCTTCCTTCCTTCCTTCCTTCCTTCCTTCCTTCCTTCCTTCCTTCCTTCCTTCCTTCCTTCCTTCCTTCCTTCCTTCCTTCCTTCCTTCTTTCCTTCCTTCCCTCCCTCCCTCCCTCCCTCCCTCCCTCCTCCCTCCCTTCCTCCCTCCCTCCCTCCCTTCCTTCCTTCCTTCCTTCCTTCCTTCCTTCCTTCCTTCCTTCCTTCCCTCCCTCCCTCCCTTCCTTCCTTCCTTCCTTCCTTCCTTCCTTCCTTCCTTCCTTCCTTCCTTCCTTCCTTCCTTCCTTCCTTCCTTCCTTCCTTCCTTCCTTCCTTCCTTCCTTCCCTCCTTCCTTCCTTCCTTCCCTCCTTCCTCTCTCCCTTCCTCCCTTCCTCCCTCCCTCCCTCCCTCCCTCCCTTCCTTCCTTCCTTCCTTCCTTCCTCCCTTCCTTCCTTCCTTCCTTCCTTCCTCCCTTCCTTCCTTCCTTCCTTCCTTCCTTCCTTCCTTCCTTCCTTCCTTCCTTCCTTCCTTCCTTCCTTCCTTCCTTCCTTCCTTCCTTCCTCTCACACCCCTTTCCTTTCTTCTCACTTCATTCTTGTTCCTTTACTTCCAGTTTTTATTTTTTATTTTCTGTTTCCTCATTCCTCTACCCTTTCCCATCTCCTCTTCTCTCCTGTTCCCCAATGTTTCCCTTTCCTCCCCCCCCCCCCCCACCCATCTCCTTTCCTCTCCCGTTCCCCTCATTTTTCTTTTTATTTTCTCTCCCTCCCATCTCCTCTCCTTCCCTCTCCAGTTCCCCTCATTTTACTTTCCTCTCCCTCTATCTCCTCTCCTTACCTCTCCAGTTCCCCTCATTTTTCCTTTCCTCTCCCCCATCTCCTCTCTTCTCCCGTTCCCCTAATTTTTCCTCTCCTCTCCCTTTCCTCTTTTCTCCCCACCCTCATCTCCTCTTCTATTATTTTCTTCTCCTCTCTCCTCCTTCCCTCCTCTCTACTTACTCCCCCCCTCCTTACTTTTCCTGTCCCCCCTTCCTCCCCTTCCCTTTTCCTATGCTCTCCTCTGCCCCCCTCCCTTCATATTTCCTCTCCTCTCCCCTCCCCATCGCCTCTCCCCTCCTCCCCTCTCCTCTCCCGTTCCCCTCATTTTTCCTTTCCTCCTCTCACTCCCATCTCCTCGCCTCTCCCGTTCCCCTCATTTTTCCTTTCCTCTTCTCTCCCCCCTCCCCATCTCCTCTCCTCTCCTCTCCTCTCCCGTTCCCCTCATTTTTTCTTTCCTCTCCTCTCCCCCATCTCCTCTTATTTTTCCTCTCCTCCTTCCCACCTCTCTACTTACTTTTCCCCACCTCTCCTTATGTTTTCAGTCCCCTCCCTTCTCACCTTCCCTTTTCCTATGCTCTCCTCTGCCCCCCCCCCCTAATTTTTTCTCTCCTCTCCCCCTCATTTTTCCTCTCCCCCCCCCCCATCTCCTCTTCTATATTTTCTTCCCCTCTCTCCTCCTTCCCTTCTCTCTACTTACTCCTCCCTCCTCACTTTTCCTGCCCCCCTTTTCTCCCCTTCCCTTTTCCTATGCTCTCTTCTGCCCCCCTCCCCTCATTTTTCTTCTCCTCTCCCCTCCCCATCCCTCACTTTTTCTCCCCCCCCCCTTCTTTTTAATTGTCCTCTACTTATTTATCCTCCCCCCATTTACTTTTTCTCCCATCTCCTTACTTTTTCTGCCCCCCTCTCTTCTCTCCTTCCCTTCCCATTTCCTCTGCCCCCCCCATTTTTTTTTATTCATTCCTTCCTTTCTTCCTTCCTGCCTCTCACGCTCCTTTCCTTTCTTTCCAAAATGTCAATGTCTTCTACCTTTCTCACCACATTCTTGTTTCTTTACCTTCAGTTTTTATTTTTTCCTTTCTGTTTCCTTATTCCTCTACCCTTTCTCCTCTCCCCTTCCCTCATTTACCCCCCCAATCTCCTATTCTTATTTGTCCTCTCCTCTCTCCTTCTTCCCTCCTCTCTATTTACTCCCCCCTTATTTTTTCTGGCACCCCCCTCCCCTCATTTTGCTTCTCCTCTCCCCTTGTCCTCATTTTCCCCTCTCCCCCCCCACATCTTCTTATTTTTCTCTCCTTTCTCCTCCTTCCCTTCTCTCTACTTACTTCCCCCCCTCCTTACTTTAACTGCCCCCCCCCTTCCCTTTTCCTATGCTCTCCTCTGCCCCCTACCCTCATTATTCCTTTCCTCTTCTCTCTCCCCCCCTACATTTTGTCCTCTCCTTATTTATCCACTCCTCTTTCCCTCCCCTCTACTTACTTTTTCTCCCATGTCCTTACTTTTCCTGCCCCCTTCTTCCCTCTCCTCCTTTTTCCTTTCCCTCTGCTCTCTTCACCACTCCTCCCCTCATTTTTCCTCTCCTCTTTTTATTTTAGTTTCCTCTCCACCCATTTTTGATCTCCTCTTTTCATTCTTCCTATCCTCTCTTCCCTTCTTCTCTGCTCCTCCCCGTTTTTCATTTTGTCTTCTTTCTTTATGTTTTCCCCTTCTCCCCTCCTCTCCCCTCTCCTCCACCCCTCCCCCCTACTTACATTTTCTCCCATTACTATTTCTCCCGCCCTTCCCATTTCCTCTGATCTCTTCACCTCTCCTCCCCTCACTTTTCCTCTGTTCTCCATTTTTCATTTCCTCCTTTTTTTCCCCCTTTCCTTTCTTCTCCTCCTCTCTCCTCTCCCAATTTTGATCTCCTCTTCTTATTTTTCCTCTCCTCTCTCTCCCCATCTCCTCCCCTCTCCTCGCCTTTATTCTTTTCTCTTCTCTCTATCTTTTACCTCCTTTCTGTTCCATTCTTTCCCTTCCTTTTCTTTCCCCACTCCTCCCCCTTTCCCTTTCCTTTTCCCTCCTTGTTGCCTTTTTCTTGGCCACATTTCTTTTCCTTCTCCTGAAAAAACATTTTATGATGCCAAAATGAAGCTTCTTTTTATTGGAAATGTCATCTTTTCACAGACATCAACTTTGTTTTTCTAACGTCCCAACATGTGTTCATGAATATTTTATTTAGAATACTTTTACACCGACGTGTCAATGAATAAAGTATTATACCCTGAGCAAGTCAGGTGATGTTTCACAGCTTAAAAAAAAAAAAAAAGAAAAAAAAGAGGAAACGGCTCAATACGAGTTTCATGCATTTTTAAAAACTGAACTTTAGGCACAGAAAGTGTCATTGAAATATGTTCCTTAATAGCCACAAAGGATAAAAATCCCCTTTGTGTGCACTGAATGCCTTCACAAACCCTGATATTTCCTTGTAAATATAACAGTGACATCATCACTGTGCTGTACATAGCCTGTGCAGAAGCAGAGTTGTGGGAGTGGCACAGCAGGCTCCACCCACTACAGGCTTCCTGCAGAAAACTATAGGAGGGGGCGGAGACAAGACCAGTCACCCTGCACAAGGAGAGAGAGAGCAGAGCTGTGGGAGGAACCCAGCAGGCCCCACCAGCTACAAACTGCATGCAGAAAACTACAGGAGGGGACGGAGACAAGACCAGTCACCCTGCACAAGGAGAGAGATAGAGAGCAGATCTGTGGGAGGGGCCCAGCAGCTCCACCCACTACAGGCTGCCTGCAGAAAAGTACAAGAGGGGCGGAGACAAGACCTGTCACCCTGCACAGGAGAGAGAGCAGAGATGTGGGAGGGACACAGCAGGCTCCACCCACTACAGACTGCCTGCAGAAAACTACAGGAGGGGGCGGAGACAAGGCCAGTCACCCTGCACAAGGAGAGAGAGAGCAGAGCTGTGGGAGGGACCCAGCAGGCTCCACCCACTACAGGCTACCTGTAGAAAAACTGCAGGAGGGGGTGGAGACAAGACCAGTCACCCTGCACAAGAAGAGAGAGAGCAGAGCTGTGGGAGGGACCCATCAGGCTCCACCCACTACTTGCTGCCTGTAGAAAACTACAGGAAGGGGCGGAGACAAGACCAGTCACCCTGCACAAGGAGAGAGAGAGCAGAGCTGTGGGAGGGACCCAGCAGGCTCCACCCACTACTTGCTGCCTGTAGAAAACTACAGGAAGGGGCGGAGACAAGACCAGTCACCCTGCACAAGGAGAGAGAGAGCAGATCTGTGGGAGGGGCCCAGCAGCTCCACCCACTACAGGCTGCCTGCAGAAAAGTACAAAAGGGGGCGGAGACAAGACCAGTCACCCTGCACAAGGAGAGAAGAGCAGAGCTGTGGGAGGCACCCAGCAGGCTCCACCCACTACAGACTGCCTGCAGAAAACTACAGGAGGGGGGTGGAGACAAGATCATCATCCTGCGTAAGGAGTGAGAGCAGCAGTGGGCGGTCCTTATTACAGGAAGTCTCACACTGGATTACTGCACAGATTGGGAAGGAATAAACAAAGATCATCGAGACTCAAGAATATACATGATGAATGGATTTAGACCATATTTGTTGATCCCGGAATTTCTAGAGGGTTTACAGGTCATTCTACAAAATACAAAGCAAAAAAGCAAGGAGCCCAAACAACAATATTTTTGGTTCTTACACAAGTTTAGGGAACTCTGAATGTGGATCCCTATATAGAGATAATAAATTAAAATTGAATTAAAGAGATGCACTATCCAGTGCATACAATTTTATATGCAATTATACAATTACAGTATGTGCAAAAAACCAAAACGGTAGTCCGTGTCAACCAAAAATGTGTGTCCTTTTTAGTGTATCACTCAGTAGAAAATTACATACCTAAATCCTCCTCAAATACAGTATCATGAAACCAGTGATCCTCAAATGCTCTTCATTAAGACAGCCACCACCATAATTATATCCACCTTCACTGATCTGTGTAAAACTGGATGATTACCCTTCTTAATGGACCTCTTAAGTTCTGTATTCTTTAAAAGGAGCAGTACTGGGAGGTGAGTAGGTCGTAGAACCATGGGACGGTGCCTGGAGGTGTGTAGGTGTTGGAACCATGGGACGATGCCTGGAGGTGTGAAGGTGGTGGAACCATGGGACGGTGCCTGGAGGTGTGTAGGTGCTGGAACCATGGGACGGTGCCTGGAGGTGTGTAGGTGGTGGAACCATGGGATGGTGCCTGGAGGCGTGTAGGTGGTGGAACCATGGGACGGTGCCTGGAGGTGTGTAGGTGGTGGAACCATGGGACGGTGCCTGGAGGCGTGTAGGTGGTGGAACCATGGGACGGTGCCTGGAGGTGTGTAGGTGTTGGAACCATGGGACGGTGCCTGGAGGCGTGTAGGTGCTGGAACCATGGGACGGTGCCTGGAGGTGTGTAGGTGCTGGAACCAAGGGACGGTGCTTGGAGGTGGGTAGGGGATGGAGACACGGGATGACTTGGAAGTTAGTTTCAACCAAAAATGTGTGTCCTTTTTAGTATATCACTCAGTAGAAAAATGCATGCCTAAATCCTCCTCAAATACAGTTTCATGAAACCAGTGATCCTCAAATGCTCTTCATTAAGACAGCCACCACCATAATTATATCCTCCACCTTCACTGATCTGTGTAAAACTGGATGCTTACCCTTCTTAATGGACCTCTTAAGTTCTGTATTCTTTAAATGGAGCAGTACTGAGAGGTGAGTAGGTAGTAGAACCAAGGGACGGTGCCTGGAGGTGTGTAGGTGTTGGAACCATGGGACGATGCCTGGAGGTGTGTAGGTGGTGGAACCATGGGATGGTGCCTGGAGGTGTGTAGGTGCTGGAACCATGGGACGATGCCTGGAGTTGTGTAGGTGGTGGAACCATGGGACGTGCCTGGAGGTGTGTAGGTGGTGGAACCATGGGACGGTGCCTGGAGGTGTGTAGGTGGTGGAACCATGGGATGGTGCCTGGAGGTGTGTGGGTGGTGGAACCATGGAACGGTGCCTGGAGGTGTGTAGGTGCTGGAACCATAGGATGGTGCCTGGAGGTGTGTAGGTGCTGGAACCATGGGACGGTGCCTGGAGGTGTGTAGGTGCTGGAACCATGGGACGGTGCTTGGAGGGGGGTAGGGGATGGAGACATGGGATGACTTGGAAGTTAGTGTCAACCAAAAATGTGTGTCCTTTTTAGTATATCACTCAGTAGAAAAATTCATGCCTAAATCCTCCTCAAATACAGTTTCATGAAACCAGTGATCCTCAAACGCTCTTCATTAAGACAGCCACTACCATACAGTATTTATATCCTCCACCTTCACTAATCTGTGTAAAACTGGATGCTTACTCTCCTTAATGGACCTCTTAAGTTCTGTATTCTTTAAAAAGGGCAGTACTGGGAGGTGAGTAGGTCGTAGAACCAAGGGACGGTGCCTGGATGTGTGTAGGTGGTGGAACCATGGGACGGTGCCTGGAGGTGTGTAGGTGGTGGAATCATGGGACGGTGCCTGGAGGTGTGTAGGTGCTGGAACCATTAGATGGTGCCTGGAGGTGTGTAGGTGCTGGAACCATGGGACGGTGCCTGGAGGTGTGTAGGTGCTGGAACCATGGGACAGTGCTGGAGGTGTGTAGGTGCTGGAACCATGGGACAGTGCCTGGAGGTCTGTAGGTGCTGGAACCATGGGAGACAGTGCCTGGAGGTGTGTATGTGGTGGAACCATGGGACAGTGCCTAGAGGTTTGTAGGTGGTGGAACCATGGGACGGTGCTTGGAGGTGTGTAGGTGGTGGAACGATGGGACAGCGCCTGGAGGTGTGTAGGTGGTGGAACCATGGGACAGCGCCTGGAGGTGTGTAGGTGGTGGAACCATGGGACAGCGCCTGGAGGTGTGTAGATGCTGGAACCATGGGACGGTGCCTGGAGGTGTGTAGGTGGTGGAACCATGGGACGGTGCCTGGAGGTGTGTAGGTGCTGGAACCAAGGGACGGTGCCTGGAGGTGTGTAGGTGGTAGAACCATGCGACAGTGACTGGAGGTGTGTAGGTGGTGGAACCATGGGACGGTGCCTGGAGGTGTGTAGGTGGTGGAACCATGGGATGGTGCCTGGAGGTGTGTAGGTGCTGGAACCAAGGGACGGTGCCTGGAGGTGTGTAGGTGGTGGAACCATGGGACGGTGCCTGGAGGTGTGTAGGTGGTAGAACCATGGGACGGTGCCTGGAGGTGTGTAGCTGGTGGAACCATGGGACGGTGTACCTTTTTATACATTTAAAACAGCATCTGCATTAACTTTACACATCTTTTGCCACTTATAACAGCACATATTATTCGCTCTATGATTGTACATTTAGCCATCTGGCCAATGATGCTCTTTTGAATTTTTGCTCCTACCTAATCTAAAAAGAAACAAAACCCTTTTCCAGTGGCAATTAAATGGCGGCTGATGGTTTAAATGGCACTTTTTTTTTATTCAGTTCATGAGATTTGTGAGCGTATCTCACGGCGCGTTCGTTTTTTTAAGCTGAAAAGCGAACTAAACTTTAGGTCGATTCCCGCAATGCCATCATGTGCACATTCAAACAAATTCAAAGGATCATTAGAACCTTAATAGTCTTACTCGAAAACTGTCCAAATCGTTTTCCCGTGCCGCAGTAATGCAGGGAAAAAAAAAAAGAAAAGAAAAAGGAACGGCTCCTAAATATGAAATAACCCGACCTATTACAATAATTAGCTGAGCTGTATGAGACAATAATAATAATATTACTGGCGCACAATTTGTCATCGAGTAAATAGACAGGCAGACAGGATTCATCAAGGCTTTTGATTTGATGCCTTCTGTGCTTATGAGAGTTGGCAAGTGAACGCGGTGTAATGCGATGATAGCGATGTCTGCCGGATGACGGGAAGTAGATAGAAACTAAAAGTAATGAGAAGATACATTTTGTTTTTTTTTTTTAAGGCATGTTAAAGGGGCAATCCATCTTCAGACAACTTCAAGGATAATTGGACTTTCAGTGCAGATCATTCATCTGCCCTTTTTTTCCCTGCTGGCAGAGTGAAAAAAAAAAAAATAATAATAATAATTTGCTTTGCTGGAAAGCCAACGCTGAGGAAGTTCAGAAGTTCATCCCGGTCACCACCGCAGGGCGCTCTTAAGAGGGGGGTTGGGGACTTCAGTACACTTTCACCACCTCCCTGCTCAGGACAGTTTTCAGCTTTCAGTGCTGTCACACTTTGGACATATAGAGCTTCCCTTTGATAGTATTTAATCACCACTGGATTTTTTTTTATTTTTGCTAAATAAATGCAAAAAAAAAGACTGAACATTGCGGTGGCACTGATGGGCACTGATGAGGGTGCACTGATGGGCACTGATGCGGCTGCACTGATGTGCACTGAGTAGGCTGCACTGATAAAGCAGGACTGATGGGCACTGATGAAGCTGCAGTGATGAGGTGACACTGATAGGCACTGATAAGATGCACTGATGGGCACTGATAAGGCAGGACTGATGGGCACTGATGAGGCAGGACTGATGGGCACTGATGAGGCTGCAATGATGAGGTGACACTGATGGGCACTATTTAGCTGCACTGATGAGGGTGCACTGATGTGGTAGCACTGATGAGGATGCACTGATGAGGTGGCACTGATGGGCACTAATGTGGCTGCACTGATGGGCACAGATGATGCTGCACAGATGGGCACTAATGCGGCTGCACTGATGGGCACAGATGATGCTGCATTGATGGGCACTAATGTGGCTGCACTGATGGGCACAGATGATGCTGCACTGATGTGCACTGAGTAGGCTGCACTGATGAAGCAGGACTGATGGGCACTGATGAGGCTGCAGTGATGAGGTGACACTGATAGGCACTGATAAGATGCACTGATGGGCACTGATACAGCTGCACTGATGTGCACTAATGAGACTGCACTGATGTGCACTGATGGACAGACATGAGGCTGCACTGATGTGGCTGCACTGATGGGCACTGATGAGGCAGGACTGATGGGCACTGATGAGGCTGCAGTGATGAGGTGACACTGATGGGCACTATTAAGCTGCACTGATGGGCACTGATGAGGCTGCACTGATGAGGGTGCATTGATAGGCACTGATGAGGTGACTCTGATGGGGAATGATGAGGCGGCACTGATGGGCACTGATGGGGCTGCACTGATAATCAGGGCACTAATGAGGCTACACTGTCTAACATTGTAAAGATTGTACTCAGTGCTCCTCTCACAGATCCGGCTCTCCTTCTCTCAGATACGGTCTCAGTGTGAGGGAAGGAGAGCCTTTAAGAGGCAAAGACCTGTAAGGTTTACATCTGTGATCGCTTGTGATTGGACACAGCCAGCGCTGCATTTTGGCCTAGGCCGACAAGGCCCAGGCCTAGGGCGGCACTGTGTGGGGGAGGCAGCCCCCCCCGCACAAAAAAAGATTTCACAGACATCTGTGCAGGAAAGATGTCTATACAAAATCGCCCCATGAAGTCGCCAAAAGTAGTGCAGGAACTACTTTTGGGAATCGGACGGTGACATTGCCGGCAATAGCCTCAGATTTGGCATGCAATTTGACATGTCAAATCGCATGCCAAATTGGCCCTAGGTGAACGGGTGCTTAAAGAGGAACTGCAGTCTGCTCAAATAATTTGGTATGACTAGAATGCAATTGGAGACCCTTATTGGGTACTGATGAGGCTGCGCTGATGGGCACTGGTGATGCTGCATTGATGGGCACTGAGGAGGCGGCATTGTTGGGCACTAGTGAGGCTGCATTGATGGGCACTAATCAGGCTGCATTGATGGACACTGGTGAAGCTGCATTGATGGACACTGGTGAAGCTGCTTTGATGGGCACTAATCAGGCTGCATTGATGGGCACTGATGAGGCTGCGCTAATGGGCACTGGTGATGCTGCATTGATGGGCACTGATGAGGCTGCGCTAATGGGCACTGGTGATGCTGCATTGATGGGCACTGATGAGGTTACATTAATGGGCACTGGTGAGGCTGCATTGATGGGCACTGGTGCAGCTGCATTGATGGGCACTGATCAGGCTGCATTGATGGGCACTGATCAGGCTGCATTGATGGGCACTGGTGAAGCTGCATTGATGGGCACTGATCAGGCTGCATTGATGGGCACTGGTGCGGCTGCATTGATGGGCACTGATCAGGTTGCATTGATGGGCACTGATCAGGCTGCATTGATGGGCACTGGTGAGGCTGCATTGATGGGCACTGAGCAGATTGCATTGATGGGCACTGATCAGGCTGCATTGATGGGCACTGGTGAGGCTGCATTGATGGGCACTGGTGAGGCTGCATTGATGGGCACTGATCAGACTGCATTGATGGACACTGGTGAAGCTGCATTGATGGGCACTGATGAGGCTGCGCTGATGGGCGCTAATCAGGCTGCATTGATGGACACTGGTGTGGCTGCATTGATGGGCACTGGTGCAGCTGCATTGATGGACACTGATCAGGCTGCATTGATGGGCACTGATCAGGCTGCATTGATGGGCACTGGTGAAGCTGCATTGATGGGCACTGGTGCGGCTGCATTGATGGGCACTGATCAGGTTGCATTGATGGGCACTGATCAGGCTGCATTGATGGGCACTGGTGAGGCTGCATTGATGGGCACTGGTGAGGCTGCATTGATGGGCACTGATCAGGCTGCATTGATGGGCACTGATGAGGCTGCGCTGATGGGCAATGGTGATGCTGCATTCATGGACATTGACGAGGCTGCACTTGGTACCCACTTTTAATGTACTGAGAGGAAGAGGTGGGGCTCTAAGAGGAAAAGGTGGAGCCTAAAGAGGAAGGGGTGTGATATTGACAGGGAGGGCTGGGTCATATTGAAATTAGGGGGTTGCACAAGTTTAGTCAGGCCTAGGGCAGCACAAAACCTAAATACACCACTGGACACAGCAACCACGTGGTAAAGGGCCACTGTGATTGGCTCTTTACCCCGATCTGTGATTCGCTGTGTCCAAGGCACATAGAGGTCACATCGAGTTCCTGATGCGTGCAGGAAGCATGCCCACGGGAGGATGTCCAAGGACGCCCTCCTAGAACTAGAGAACGGCCATATTCTGACAGTGGGGAGACTTTTCCGCCAATCAGAAGACACTGTTCAGTGCTGCTGGCTATAGCCTGTGGTGCTGATTGAGCAACGAAAACCCCAGGAAAAAAATGACTTCTGTACAACCACAGTACTCACACATGGATGAAGATCTGGCCAGTCCTTGCTGAACAGGTCAGATTTTGATTCCATGTATTGGCCGGCTTAGACCTTTCTACTGCTATTGCTACAGTTGAGCACCCGCTCCTCCTCAAAAACGCCAATCCCTTGGCTTCCAAGACTCTGCTCTTCGCTGGTTCTCCTCTTACCTATCTCACCAAAACTTCGGTGTCACTTAACAACTCTCCCTCCTCCGCTCCTCTTCCTCTTTCCATAGGGGTCCCCCAAGTCACGGTAAAGTCACGGAAAGTACTGTGATCTCTGTGAGAGGTAATAAGTATATCTGATGTAAGGTCCACTTGTGGTTGTCCACCTTCACCTATACCTTGTGAAGTGCCTATCCTCAGGTGATATACATAGGAGGAAACAAACCCTACATTCTGCTATAAAAATACATTCATTAAAAAAAAAAAAAAAAAGAAAAGGAAAAAAATCTAATTTCTTCATAAATTTAGACCAATATATATTCTGCTACATATTTTTGGTTAAAAAAAAAAAATCCCAATAAGCGTATTTTGCGCAAAAGATGTAGCGTCTACAAATTAAGGGATTTTTTTTTCCATTTTTCTTTACTAGTAATGACGCCGATCGGCGACTTAAAGCAGGACGGTGATATTGTGACGGACAATCGGACACTAATTGACACTTTTGACACTTTGTGGGGACCGGTGACTTTAATACAGGGATCGGTAGACATGTGCAATTTGTTTACTTCCGAATTGTTTTTTTTAACAAATTCGTTAATTCCGAAATTCCCAAAATTTCGAATTTCCAAATTTCAAATTTCCGAATTTTCAAATTTTTGCATTTTCGAAAATTCAAAATTTCGGAAATTCGGGAATTCGAAATTTCGGAAATTCGGAAATTGGAAAATTTCGGTAATTGGAACATTTGGGAAATTCAAAAATTTGAATTTGGAAATTCGGAAGTTCGGAAATTCGAAATCAGGAAATTCGAATATTCGAAATTTCATAAATTTGAAAATTAAAAAATTTGTTATCAATCTTGTTTTTATTACATTTTTTTACAAAGAAAAGTAATATACATCATACCATCTTCAAAAATACATACATTCAAAATTCCTTTTACATAATAAATAATCTTAATGATACCCACTTCCTCCTGTTTCTATAGAATCATCTAACTAAATTCCTATTACTCATACATACCTCAAAACATTCATTTCCTAATGCTCATACATACATCCAAACATTAAAAAAAAAAAAAAAAAGGTTAAAAAATTTGGACATTTGAAAATCCAAAAATAAAAATGAAAATCTGAAAATTTGAAAACCCCAAAATCTGAAATAATAACTAACTAATAATAAATATTATATTATAGGTATTGGAATTAACTTTCAAATTTGGCTGTTAGTGAACGTAACGAACACGAATTTATCCAACGTTACGAATTATCTCAAATAATGAATTCCATATCTAAACGAACAGAATGCAATAATCTAATAATAATAAATAACAATAATAAAGCTTTTTATTATTATTATTTATTATTAATTTGTTCCATTCCATTTGTTTAGATGCAGCATTCGTTATTTTGGATAATTGGTCATTTTTTTCGGATAAATTCGTATTCGTTACGTTCACTAACAGACAAATTTGAAAAGAAATTACAATACCTATAATTTAATAGTTAGTTATTATTAGTTAGTTGTTATTTCGAACTTTACTGATGTTCTTTCTTTTTTTCAGATTTTTGAATTTTTGAATTTCCGAATTCCGAAAATCCAAAAATTTGGTAATTCAAAATTCAAAAATCCAGAAATTCGGAATTCGAAAATACAAAATTTGGAAATTTAACAATTCGGAAATTAAAATATTTGGAAATTCAAAAATTCGGAAATTCGAATTTCGGAAATTCGAAATTCGGCAATTTGAAAATTCTGAAATTTGAACATTCGGAAATTTGAAATTCTGAAATTTGAAAATTTGTAAATTTGAAAACCCTGAAATCCAAAAATTCGGAAGTTTCGGAAAATTGAAAATCCAAATTATTTTTTTTAATGCATGAAACTGTTTTTATTTCCCCCCCAAAAATGCATTTAAAAAAGTGGCTGCGCAAAAACCGTGCGCGATAAAAAGTTGCAACGACCGCCATTGTATTCTCTTATCCTCATTAACTCAAAACATGTAACCTGTAAAAAAAATTTTAAGCGTGGCCTATGGAGACTTTTAAGTACCGAAGTTTGGCGCCATTCCACGAACGTGCGCAATTCTGAAGCGTGACATGTTAGGTATCTATTTACTCGGCGTAAAATATCATCTTTCATATTATACAAAAAAAAATGGGCTAACTCTACCGTTTTGTTTTATTTTTAAATGCATGAAACTGTTTTTATTCTCCCAAAAAAGAGCGTTTGAAAAAGTGCTGCGCAAATACCGTGCGAGACAAAAAGTTGCAACGACCGCCATTTTATTCTCTTCTCTTCTGTAACTCAAAACAGGTAACCTTTAAAAATTAATGCATGAAACTGTTTTTATTTCCCCCCCAAAAATGCATTTAAAAAAGTGGCTGCGCAGAAACCGTGCGCGATAAAAAGTTGCAACGACCGCCATTGTATTCTCTTATCCTCAGTAACTCAAAACATGTAACCTGTAAAAAAATTTTAAGCTTCACCAATGGGGGTTTTTAGGTACCGAAGTTTGGTGCCATTCCACTAGCGTGCGCAATTTTGAAGCGCGACATGTTAGGTATCTATTTTCTCGGTGTAAAATATCATCTTTCACATTATACAAAAAAAATTAGGCTAACTTTACTGTTTTGTTTTATTTATTTATTTTTTTAATGCATGAAGCGATCTTTATATTTTCCGTCTCTGGATATACACAAGGCCGACCTTCCAGGAACCCAGAAAATAATAAAATGTACATAAGGATTCAATTAAACATTTAATTTGGTCTTTTTGAATTTCCGACTCACCTTTTGTTCAATGGCGGCGTTGTGCAATGATATTTAAACAAATGGAGATTTATTTTTCATGTGGTTCAGATAAATCATGGATGAAAAGCAAAAAAAAACAAAAAAACAAAAAAAATTAAAAGAAAAAACTCTTTGACAGGTCGGAGAAATTTGTTTTAGGCTTCAATGTGCCAAAATCGCTTCCCAAACGCAGCGGCGGCCGGGCGCAATCATCAAACCTAATCAAATGTGAGCGTTTCTTTTGGATGAAACCGGCAATCCGGCATTCATTGCGATGGAAACAAATGCAAATCCATTCACAGGTAATTGAGGCAAATGAACATCTATGAACGTTACTGTTGTGAAAACATAAAAAAGGCAATATGACCCCGGAGTAGGAGCTTCCAATTTTTTCAAAGCTAAACTCCGGGAAGGTATGAAAAATAAAATAGACAGAAATTAATGGAACTTGCCTATTCATTAACCTCTTGCCGCCCATGTAACACATACGTGTGAAGGCAAAGAGAGCGGGGCTTTGACGCTCTCTTTGCCATGAAGCTAGTACCGACACCAGGAGAAAAAAAGCGGCGTTAAAAACGCATTTTTTTTTCTTTGCGTTTTGCATTGGCTTCAATACCTGTTTAACCACGCTAGCTTTCAGCCGCATTTCTCTGTCTCTATTCAAAATCAGTGGTTCCCTATGGGAGCCCATTGACTTGAATAGAGGTCTCACCAGAAGTCGGATCATGACGATTCCGACTTGTGGTGCGACTTGTGTGCTGAGAATCTTGAAGGGAACCCCCGACAAAATTATGCGTGAGGTTCCCCCCAAGATCCATACCAGACCCTTCCCCGAGCACGCAGACCGGCAGGGCATCATGCCCCAGGTGATGACATCACAAGGGGCGTGTCCTCTAACTACGTCATCGGGTGGCCCCGCCCCATGCCAATATAAGTCATTGCGCACGGCGGACTCAGCATTACACCGGGAGATCGCGTCGAGTCAACATCGGAAGAAGAACAGAGGGAGAAGACCCAGCAAAAGAGCAGAAGATTGCGGAGAAGGACCGCAGAGGGGAGAAGACCCAGCAAAAGAGCAGAAGATTGCGGAGAAGGACCGCAGAGGGGAGAAGACCCAGCAAAAGAGCAGAAGATTGCGGAGAAGGACCGGAGAGGGGAGAAGACCCAGCAAAAGAGCAGAAGATTGCGGAGAAAGACCGGAGAGGGGAGAAGACCCAGCAAAAGAGCAGAAGATTGCGGAGAAGGACCGGAGAGGGGAGAAGACCCAGCAAAAGAGCAGAAGATTGCAGAGAAGGACCGCAGAGGGGAGAAGACCCAGAAAAAGAGCAGAAGATTGTGGAGAAGGACCGGTGAGGGGAGAAGATCCAGCAAAAGTGCAGAAGATTGCGGAGAAGGACTGGAGAGGGGAGAAGACCCAGCAAAAGAGCAGAAGATTGCGGAGAAGGACCGGAGAGGGGAGAAGACCCAGCAAAAGAGCAAAAGATTGTGGAGAAGGACCGCAGAGGGGAGAAGACCCAGAAAAAGAGCAGAAGATTGCGGAGAAGAACCGGAGAGGGGAGAAGACCCGGCAAAAGAGCAGAAGATTGCGGAGAAGGACCGGAGAGGGGAGAAGACCCAGCAAAAGAGCAGAAGATTGCGGAGAAGGACCGCAGAGGGGAGAAGACCCAGCAAAAGAGCAAAAGATTGCGGAGAAGGACCGGAGAGGGGAGAAGACCCAGCAAAAGAGCAGAAGATTGCGGAGAAAGACCGGAGAGGGGAGAAGACCCAGCAAAAGAGCAGAAGATTGCGGAGAAGGACCGGAGAGAGGAGAAGACCCAGCAAAAGAGCAGAAGATTGCGGAGAAGGACCGCAGAGGGGAGAAGACCCAGAAAAAGAGCAGAAGATTGCGGAGAAGGACCGGTGAGGGGAGAAGATCCAGCAAAAGTGCAGAAGATTGCGGAGAAGGACTGGAGAGGGGAGAAGACCCAGCAAAAGAGCAGAAGATTGCGGAGAAGGACCGGAGAGGGGAGAAGACCCAGCAAAAGAGCAAAAGATTGTGGAGAAGGACCGCAGAGGGGAGAAGACCCAGAAAAAGAGCAGAAGATTGCGGAGAAGAACCGGAGAGAGGAGAAGACCCGGCAAAAGAGCAGAAGATTGCGGAGAAGGACTGGAGAGGGGAGAAGACCCAGCAAAAGAGCAGAAGATTGCGGAGAAGGACCGCAGAGGGGAGAAGACCCAGCAAAAGAGCAGAAGATTGCGGAGAAGGACCGGAGAGGGGAGAAGACCCAGCAAAAGAGCAGAAGATTGCGGAGAAAGACCGGAGAGGGGAGAAGACCCAGCAAAAGAGCAGAAGATTGCGGAGAAGGACCGGAGAGGGGAGAAGACCCAGCAAAAGAGCAGAAGATTGCGGAGAAGGACCGCAGAGGGGAGAAGACCCAGAAAAAGAGCAGAAGATTGCGGAGAAGGACCGGTGAGGGGAGAAGATCCAGCAAAAGTGCAGAAGATTGCGGAGAAGGACTGGAGAGGGGAGAAGACCCAGCAAAAGAGCAGAAGATTGCGGAGAAGGACCGGAGAGGGGAGAAGACCCAGCAAAAGAGCAAAAGATTCTGGAGAAGGACCGCAGAGGGGAGAAGACCCAGAAAAAGAGCAGAAGATTGCGGAGAAGAACCGGAGAGGGGAGAAGACCCCGCAAAAGAGCAGAAGATTGCGGAGAAGGACCGGAGAGGGGAGAAGACCCAGCAAAAGAGCAGAAGATTGCGGAGAAGGACAGCAGAGGGGAGAAGACCCAGCAAAAGAGCAGAAGATTGCGGAGAAGGACCGGAGAGGGGAGAAGACCCAGCAAAAGAGCAGAAGATTGCGGAGAAGGACCGGAGAGGGGAGAAGACCCAGCAAAAGAGCAGAAGATTGCGGAGAAGGACCGGAGAGGGGAGAAGACCCAGCAAAAGAGCAGAAGATTGCGGAGAAGGACCGCAGAGGGGAGAAGACCCAGAAAAAGAGCAGAAGATTGCGGAGAAGGACCGGTGAGGGGAGAAGATCCAGCAAAAGTGCAGAAGATTGCGGAGAAGGACTGGAGAGGGGAGAAGACCCAGCAAAAGAGCAGAAGATTGCGGAGAAGGACCGGAGAGGGGAGAAGACCCAGCAAAAGAGCAAAAGATTGTGGAGAAGGACCGCAGAGGGGAGAAGACCCAGAAAAAGAGCAGAAGATTGCGGAGAAGGACCGGAGAGGGGAGAAGACCCAGCAAAAGAGCAGAAGATTGCGGAGAAGGACCGGAGAGGGGAGAAGACCCAGCAAAAGAGCAGAAGATTGTGGAGAAGAACCGGAGGGGAGAAGACCTGGCAAAAGAGCAGAAGATTGCGGAGAAGGACCTGAGAGGGGAGAAGACCCAGCAAAAGAGCAGAAGATTGCGGAGAAGGACCGGAGAGGGGAGAAGACCCAGCAAAAGAGCAGAAGATTGTGGAGAAGAACCAGAGGGGAGAAGACCTGGCAAAAGAGCAGAAGATTGCGGAGAAGGACCTGAGAGGGGAGAAGACCCAGCAAAAGAGCAGAAGATTGCGGAGAAGGACCGGAGAGGGGAGAAGACCCAGCAAAAGAGCAGAAGATTGCGGAGAAGGACCGCAGAGGGGAGAAGACCCAGAAAAAGAGCAGAAGATTGCGGAGAAGGACCGGAGAGGGGAGAAGACCCAGCAAAAGAGCAGAAGATTGCGGAGAAGGACCGGAGAGGGGAGAAGACCCAGCAAAAGAGCAGAAGATTGCGGAGAAGGACCGGAGAGGGGAGAAGACCCAGAAAAAGAGCAGAAGATTGCGGAGAAGGACCGGAGAGGGGAGAAGACCCAGCAAAAGAGCAGAAGATTGCGTAGAAGGAGAGGGGAGAAGACACAGCAAAAGAGCAGAAGATTGTGGCGAAGGACTGGAGAGGGGAGAAGACCCAGCAAAAGAGCATATGATTGCGGAGAAGGACCGGAGAGGGGAGAAGACCCAGCAAAAGAGCAGAAGATTGCGGTGAAGGACCGGAGAGGGGAGAAGACCCAGCAAAAGAGCAGAAGATTGCGGAGAAGGACCGGAGAGGGGAGAAGACCCAGCAAAAGAGCATATGATTGCGGAGAAGGACCGGAGAGGGGAGAAGACCCAGCAAAAGAGCAGAAGATTGCGGAGAAGGACCGGAGAGGGGAGAAGACCCAGCAAAAGAGCAGAA
This sequence comes from Aquarana catesbeiana, assembly GCF_042186555.1. NCBI lineage: Eukaryota > Metazoa > Chordata > Amphibia > Anura > Ranidae > Aquarana > Aquarana catesbeiana. Next base: position 7,402,134 of record NC_133332.1, read on the forward strand.
GATTGCGAAGAAGGACCAGAGAGGGGATGAAGACCCAGCAAAAGAGCAGAAGATTGCGGAGAAGGACTGGAGAGGGGATGAAGACCCAGCAAAAGAGCAGAAGATTGTGGAGAAGGACCAGAGAGGGGAGAAGACCCAGCAAAAGAGCAGAAGATTGCGGAGAAGGACCAGAGAAGAGCCGGAGCTGCTTTAATAAAATACTTTAAAAATCTGTGTAGTTTGTTTATTTTTGACACTTTTTTTATTTAGATGAATGGGTAGGGGTACGATGTACCCCGTACTCATTCACCTAGGGTGGGGGGTCGTGATCTGGGGAGCCCCTTGTTAAAGAGGGCTTCCAGATCATGATAAGTCCCTGCCCGCAGACCCCGACAACCACGGGGCAAGGGTTGTCTTGAAAAGGCCCTTGTCCTCATCAACATGGGGACAAGGTGCTTTAGGGTGGGGGGGGCAAGTGCCCCCCTCTGCCCCAAAGCACCCACCCCCCATGTTGATGGCATGTGGCCTGGTATGGTCCAGGAGGGGGGGGGCACTTGCTCGCCCCCCCCTTTCCTGACCTGCCGGGCTGCGTGCTCGGAGATGGGTCTGGTATGGATCTTGGGGGGAACCTCACGCAAAATTTTGTAGGGGTTCCCCTTCAAGATTCTCGGCACACAAGTCGCACCACAAGTCGGATCATCTTCATCCGACTTCTGGTGAGACCTCTATTCAAATCAATGGGCTCCCATAGGGAACCACTGATTTTAAATAGAGACAGAGAAACGCGGGGCGGTGAATAACGCTGTGAATACAGCGTTAAGCCCCGTTAAATCGCGTTTAACAACTTTTACCGGCGCCTGGTGTTTTTACAGCTCTAGCGCCAGAGCCTTACAACGCACTGGTCCTGGGTTTTTTTTTGGAGCCTAAAAACGCCTATGCAGCTATAACACCTTCAACTCTTCTGGGAAGGCCGTCCACAAGGTTTAGGAGGGTGTCTATGGGAATGTTTGACAATTCTTCCAGAAGCCCATTTGTGAAGTCAGGCAAGAGAAGGCCTGACTCACAGTCTCCACTCTAATTCATCCCAAAGGTGTTCTATGGGGTTGAGGTCAGGACTCTGTGCAGGCCAGTCAAGTTCCTCCACCCCAAACTCGATTTTTCCTTTGATCTCCTTACAAAGCCTTAGAAGCCATAATATATAGGTCTGTGTTGAGGTTGCAGAAAATTTAGGGCGCTGTATTGCATTCATTATTCCGCTTGATGTTCCTGCTGACTGCGATCTCCAGTCACCCTCCGAGACCTCATGTCTCCCCGCCTTACCGAGTCATTTCCCAACTCCCAAACTTATGCCACATATTTCCCACAGCCTGACCATATTTGGGTAGACCATGTCCAGTTAGGATAGCCTCGCCTCTGGGGAGCCATCAAAACACAAGTTTGCTAAAATCAAAACAACTCTTAAATTAAGAAACAAACAATGTTCTGTACAAACATCAAAACAAAATCAACAAAACATCAACTTTTGAACAACATCCCCTCCTAAACTTGATCTGAATTGTAAAGACATTTATTTATTAATTCATCTCCTTACGAAGCCTAATAAGCCATAAAATATACACTATATTACCAAAAGTATTGGGACACCTGCCTTTACACGCACATGAACTTTAATGACATCCCAGTCTTAGTCCGTAGGGTTCAATATCGAGTTGGCTCCGCCCTTTGCAGCTATAACAGCTTCAACTCTTCTGGGAAGGCCGTCCACAAGGTTTAGGAGGGTGTCTATGGGAACGTTTGACCATTCTTCCAGAAGAGCATTTGTGAGGTCAGGCACTGATGTTGGATGAGAAAGCCTGGCTCGCAGTCTCCGCTCTAATTCATGCCAAGGGTGTTTGATCATGTTCAGGTCATGACTCTGTGCAGTACAGTCAGGTTCCTCCACCCCGCAACTCGATTATTCCTTCAATCTCCTTACAAAGCCTTAGAAGCCATAAAATATCGATCTGAGTTGATGTTGCAGAAAATTTAGGGCGCTTTATTGCATTCATTATTCCGCTTGATGCCCCTGCTGACTGCGCGCTCCGGTCACCCTCCAAGACCTCAGGGGTCAGGACTCTGTGCAGGCCAGTCAAGTTCCTCCACCCCAAACTCGCTCATCCATGTCTTTATGGACCTTGCTTTGTACTCTGGTGCGCAGTCATGTTGGAACAGGAAGGGGCCGTCCCCAAACTGTTCCCACAAAGTTGGGAGCATGAAATTGTCCAACATGTCTTGGTATGCCGACGCCTTAAGTGTTCCCTTCACTGGAACTAAAGGGCCAAGCCCAACCCCTGAAAAACAACCCCACACCATAATCCTCCCTCCACCAAATGATTTGGACTAGTCCACGTAGGCAGGGGCATTTGTCCTTCCAATGACACCATATATCCAGGGGCATTTGTCCTTCCAGTGACACCACGTAGGCAGGGGCATTTGTCCTTCCAGTGACACCACATACGGAGGGACATTTGTTTTCTCCAGTGACATGACGGCTTGGGCCGAGCTCAGATTTTACTCATCCAACCCACGAATCTTGCTGGCAGCCCTCAGGTCATGCTGAGACTTGTAGTGCCACACCAGCCCACAGAACCAGTGATCTATCTCACTATCTATCACATCTCCGCCTCAGCCATACTCATCATGTAGCCTGCGTTGTAAAAGATAATGAAAGACAGACATCAATGCTGAGGGCCATTCTTACTGGAAAGCGAATCTTTAATCTTCATATTGTGGAGGACAAGGGGCTGTGAGAATAATTACCCCCGGCACGCGTCTCCGAGAGAGAGGGCGATTTATAAAAAGATGACGTTATCCCGCCCACCGCGTGTCTCTGGGCTGATATTCTAATTAACGGTTGTAAATTTGAGCTTGATTTACACCCAACAATAAAATGGAAAAGATATTTTTTAAAAGTTGTTTAGGCAAGAAAAGACGGTGACAAGTATCGATCTGCCTGAATCAATCGTATGATGTGTGTACGCTCGCTGAAGTTTAATGAATCACACCCCTGGACATTCAGCACTATTTCCTTGCAGCCCTGAGGTTCTCCTGAGTCTAGTCACCATCCAAGACCCCACTAGTCGCATGAAGGTTATATATCCTACATGCACAGGGTGTGCTGGATGTGCCTGGGCACACCGTAATCACCCTGTGCGGTGCTCATTCCCCCTGTCCAGTAGCGGCTGGTAAAATAATTTATTTTGGGGGGACATCAAACAGTGCACCTACAGCCACCCCCCCCCCATGATCCAGTCAGATGGTAGGTCAGGTCACCCGCACCCCCCCTCCCATGGTCCAGTCTGTTGGTAGGTTGGGTCATCCTCACCCCCCCCACCTCCGGGGAGTTGGCTACGAGCCCGGCACTTACCGCATCTATGGCGTTGGCAGTGCTTCCCTCTAGGACAACAGGCGGCGGCTTCCACCGTGCGTCTCCTCCCTCCTCCTAGGCCAACTGGAACGCTTCTCCTTTCGGCCAAGGAGGAGAATCAGTGTGACAATAGCGAATATTCATTCGCTATTGTCACACAACTGGGTGGGCTCGGGTGCACCCTGAGACCACCCTTTTTTGAAGCCGATTAGATCCCCCGGTTCTAATCACGTGCTTCAAAAAACCCCAGTTGGAATCCATGCATTCGTCACCCTGCTTGTAGATTAGGGGGCCAGACACATGGATTAGGGGGGCGGTGATCGTGCGCCCCTAATGGATGGGCCGCCACTGCCCCTGTCTCTCCCCTGCAGTGCTGCCAACTTCCCTCCTCTCCTCTCCCGCTGGCTGCTGCGGGGGGGATGTTTCAGGATGGATGTATGAACGAACACAGTGAGTGATCTGTATCGATCGATCCTAAACTATGTTTACTCTGCTTCGGTTTTATGAAGGTACAGGGAGCTGCTCAGCAAACAGCACTTCCCATTCGTTCGCTGTCCAGTGCAGCTGAGGCTGCAGATAAAAGGATCTGGGGAAGCTCTGTCCTCAGTCCCTTTCTCCCTGTTTAGACCAGGGGGTCTCCAAAACTGCGACCCGGGGGCCCAGATGTGGCCCTTTGCTTGCTTTTATCTGTCCCTTGGGGCACTGTTCTTCCCACTGATATGAGACACTATTCTGCCCACTCACGACAACAATGGAGCATAATTCCTGCCACCGACATTAACAGCGAGGGGCTATTCGATCAATATTGATCAATAGCCATTTAGAGCTGATGAAGAAGCGGAAGCTTTGAAACGTTGTCTGCATGTTCTGACGTCACTTCCGATGTGGCTCCGAGTGCGTTCCACGCTGGTTCCGAGACAACAAGACGGATGTCCGGCCGGTTGTTCCTCTCCTCTCATGTTAACATCTACACACCACCATCCACCGGGGACCAGCTGAGTGACTACATTATTATACTGTTATATGTCTATGGATCTTTATATTACTGTAGTGTGAGTAGCCATTTGGCTGATTTTAATTAAATATACCCTTGCCTCTCTTGCTGCACTTAGTTTTTGGTGCACCTTGTTTTTCTCCCACATGTGTCACCCTTCCCTGTCTAAGGGCGGACAGGAGGTTTGTGCCATCATCACACACCACCATTCCTGGTTCAAGCTTCCATGGTGTGAACCACCTCTGGGCCTGCCCCTGCACAGCTAAAAGGTTCTCTTCTCCGGTGCGGTTCCTGCACCCTAGACAGACCATCTGAAGCACTGCATGGCATCTTTTATCCTGACTCATTAAATAACCCTTTGAACACTTAGGAGGTACTGGTAGTTCATAGGACAATTCAGCATGGTAGGGCATGGATAAGGAGGAAGAGGAGGAGGGGGTGGAACTGACAAATCTCGCATCATCACCACCAGCTGTATGAAGACATGGTGGCAAAACAAGCTCCAGCACTGAGCCCTGTCCTGCATCTTTTCGAGCAAGCAGAGTTACCCAGTGTGCTGTGAACAAAATATATCGTCCCTGCCCATGCTTGCCGGACCACACGTCAGCAGTAATGTGGACCTTGCTGCTGACTGCCTTGCCTAACGATGACAAAACATTGTCTTCTACGTGATGGTACAGAACTGGAATGGCCTTACGTAAAAAGAAAAAGAAAGCCACTGGGAACCTGCCATTGTGGTACAGCACATTCTGCAAATTCACGGAAAGGGGGCAGAATCTACCAGATGGTAAGGCAGGAGTTGTAAAGCCAGCAACTTGGACAAGCTGGAATTTAGACATTGGGCATGTGGGTGGCAGGGAGTGTATTTTTTTTTTCAATGCAGCAGCTGGGGCAGAAGAATTTGCCGGCTATAGTCTACAGCTGGTGGTGTGCTGCTGGCAGATGTGTTGCAAGGACCTGTGACACCCTTTGCTATACCATCATCCCTGTCAGCGGAGGCTGCTGAGAGGTCATGAGATATAGCGGGGGTAGACATGAAAGGTGAGGAGGAGAAGAGTTGTGTCCCTTTTGTCTGGTTTTCAGGTGCTCTTGCAAAGGAGCTAAGTGGTGGGAGGTTAAATGCCTTGTCAAGCATGTGGTACCCAAATGGCTGCTTGACAATCTTGACAATCTTGCTTGCGGCAGAGATTGCTAATCGCAACAGCGCAATCGGAGTTCGTAACCAAGCTGGAACACAAGCCAACGTGGAACCGGAACCAGAACATTGTTGGGGCGCAGTGACGTCACAAGCTGGGTGATAACATGTTCTGGAGAAAATCCGTTCCTTTGTCAAACCAAGGTAAAAAAGGAAAAAAAAAATTCCTTGATTTGACAAAGAAGCTGATTCACTCTGAAACATGTTACCACCCATCTTGTGACGTCACTGCGCCCCCAGCACTGATGTTACCACCCATCTTGTAACTTGCGGTCCAGCGTGGTCACGAAACTCCGCCGGCGGATTGCCCTGCCTGCCAGCCAGCCTGTTCTGTCCTCACTAACCACGCTGCCCTCCATCCATAGCTGGAATCACGGACCTTCCACTCAGCATCCTCCCGGCCTCCGGCATGCTGATACCAGCCAGCCTATTGGGACTGATGACATGCCTGCTATTCTTCTAATTGTGTGAGTGCAATCCTACTTGTTTTTATCTATAGGTTAATAAACAGATACACTTTTGCTATGATTGGCAGCACCTTTTTTTGAATTTGTTTTCCTACAGCTCAGCCAATGCATTGCATTTCTTAATGAATGCAAAGCATTCCCTGATTGGATGAGGTGGGCAGTGTGATGTCACTGCACATCTTTCCACCTCTTGCAACCAGAGAGCACTTTGTATTCATTAAGAAAATGCAAAGTGATGTCTGAATGGCTCTGATCCTGAGCAGCTGACCTCCTGAGTTCACAATGCTGCAGGGCAGCTGTTTAGCATAACACCTGGAAGCTCATAGATCACTGTAGTAGTGGTGTAGTAGTGGTGTAGTAGCGATTTCTACTACAGTGATTTCCAGAATCTGGAGGGATTCCACAGGTACGGAAAACGCATACTTACGTGGACCCAAGATAGACCCAAGCTCCTTCCATCTGGGAGGAGGTACCTGTATGTCCTCCCACTCACACAACTGAGATCACCATATCCACTGGTTACAGCAGATCACAGATTGGGGGAAAGGGCCACGGTACCATATGATTATTGTGCCCAATCATAGCGATCACAGTAACAGTAGTAAACAGTGGCTTTCATTAACGATGCCATTGTTAACTACTGTGATCTCTGTGATTGGTCACAGCAATCACATGGTACAGGACCAATCATAGTGGCCCTGTACCATGTGATCGATGAGGCCAATCACAGTGATCCCAGTAGTACTCAATGGCTGTATGAATGCAGCCGAACGGTGTAAAAAATGATTGCTTATATAGTCATTATGATTAGTGATGTAAAAAAAAAAAAAAAAAAAAAAAAAACATCCCGACCACCCCCCACCCCCCCAGGGCAGTACAGTGTCACCAGTGTCTCCAAAATGTGGTCATTGTTTGGGTGTTTGCACTGTCCTGGTGCTCCAGGGCTTTCAAAAATGTGATAGGTAGAGAAGAAATTAGATTGTGTAATTTATGCCCCTAGAAAGTCTGAAGGCGCTCCTTGGATTTTGGGTCCCTCTATGTGGCTGGGCTGTAAAAAAAAGTCTCACACTTGTGGTATCGCCACACTTGGGATGCATAGAAAAAGGCATTTTGGAGTGTGATTCTAGGTATGCCTCTTCAGGGGGCAACACTAATGTAAACATGCCTTAAGAGTTTGTTTTTTGCTGTGAAGGAGTTTCCTTTACTTCTCATGTCTCAGGGATGCAAAAGAAAGTGAGAGAGGAAATCTCAAAATCCAAGGGGCATTTCCTTGCACCATTGGCTCTAGAAAAGAGTTTGGCTATGCCGCTGATATCACAATGATAAAGATCTGCAGCCAGTTTGTATTTGCTCCAGGTGCTCTTTGATTCACACTTGGACACCTGAATCTGTGATATCGTATCAGAGTATTTCTTTGCTTTTCATATCCACTTTTCCTGTCTGACTGGCATGGAAATCAGGAATCTCCATTTCTATTAAAAATATATGAGTGCTGCATATTATATGCCAGTGGCGGCTGGTGCTCAAAATTTTTGGGGGGGCGCAAACAAACTGAAAAATTCTGAAAAATACAAAAAAAAACCTCCCATCAATTGCAGCCTCACTGTACCCATCAAATGCAGCCACTGTGCCCATCAAATGCAGCCACTGTGCCCATCAATTGCAGCCACTGTGACCCCAGCACCCCTACCCACTCACTGTCTGACCAGCACTTACCCCATCTTGTTGGCAGGTCAGGTGGCGGGTGACGGCGGTGAGCTGTGGGATGGGCAGCGGGCCAGGCGGCGGCTCCTGTGTCCTCCATGCTTCCTGCATGCTTTTCCTCCTGCTAGGTGTCCAATAGGAGCGCCTGTCCTTTCAGCCAATCAGGTGATGGGTATCAGACCCCCGCTTCTGGATCGGCGGAGAGGCGGCTCAGTGTTAGAAAAGCAAAGATTAATTTGCTTCTCTAAAACACCTGGGTGGGCGCAATGCTCTGCGCTCTAAGTCCACCCTATTTTGAAGCCTATTACATGGCTCTAATTAGGTGCTTCAAAAAAACACCCCCCCAACTGTAACTCAGGGGCCCGGCGTCCTAAAAGGGGCCGGACGCCTGAATGCCAGGACAGTACAAATACCCCCCCCCCCATGACCCCTTTTTGAAAAGTAGACAGCCCACAGCCCAAGGTATTTAGTAAGAGGCACGGCAATTTTTTATGAAATTGGAATTTTTTGGAAAATTAAGAAATTAAATAAAACATTTTTTTGCACAATTTTTTAAACATTTTATTTTACATTCTATGCAGTAAAGCGTCATCATATAACTGGTGTGGCATTGATCAGGGATACTAGCTAATGATAGTATGCAAAAAAAACAAAACAAAATGTAAAGTTTTTTAATTTATTTTTTTAAACAATGTTTTCTTTTTTTAACATTTTTTTTTTTTTTACTTTCATCGGAGTAGTTAAGTGTCACCATAGTGATGGTGGGGTGGTGATCAGGGATTTTATTTTACACTGTTATTGCATTTTCAGTGATGATTCGCTGTATAAGCAATAGTTGTAGCTGTCCTGAATGGGTTAACATTCATGAACCACTTGCTTATGGTTGTGATCTGTGATTGGCTACAGCTGATCACATGGTACAGGTAGCCAGGTACAATGGGATTGCTGTGGGCCAATCACAATCGTAAGCAAGCTGTTCATATATATAGAAATCCATTCGTGGCAGTTTGTTTGCATTGTTACCGTGCGATTGGTCATAGCGATCACATGATACCCCGCCCGCTCACAGTGGCTGGGTACCGAGCACCGTGGTCACGGATGTGCATCACTTTTAATCATCAGGAGAAATAGGAAGAGTCAAACTCCCCAGCAAGGACACAGACAGCAATGATGACCTGTCAGAGGTTCTAACCCCCTCACCACTCTTTGAAAACTAAGGAAGAAAAAAAAAAAAAGTTTCACTTTTAATGATCGGTCCACGTTAAGTGAAATTTCTACTGAGTCGTTGTTTTTTTCTTCTTTTTTTTTTGGAGCTCCAACAATATGAATTAATAAACAGCACTTATTTTGGAGGTTCATTAATGGACGATGTTCTTACTTATCTAGTTTATCTCTTAGTTTAACGCTGAAGTGTAATTTGGTGTCTTTTCAAAGAAGCTTTTCCGGGCTTCATCTATAAGTTTTGTGATATGAAAGAAGAACAAATGTGTCGTTTTCAAATAGACACACACACAAAAAAAAAATTTAATGAGCCCTCTGTATACACAGATTAGAAGCATCTATTAATAACCTTTCTATGATAATGACACCACATTTCATTAATTACGGGACAGATTCTTTTGGCTACCGTACATGAAAAGGACAAATCAGCATTTTGATGGGTTATGGTGCATGTTGGGTGATTATCTCACACTCTTCTTGATTTTATGTGTAATCTGTGTTTTAAATATACGCCAAATTAATATTCAGTCGCAGATTACACCTTTATTCATAATGAACATGAATTTTATGAGTCCTTTGTCAAGGTTGTAAAAATATCCAGAGAATAACTGCCGGCGGCGCACCACAATGTCCAACAACGTTTTTAAACTTTATTATTCCAGGACAAACTGCAATAAACGCCACCTGGAACTTTCTCCTGCACGATTAAGCCCACTGGTCTTCTCTATGATTAAACCCAGTGGTATTCTCTACGATTAAGCTCAGTGGTCTTCTCTATGATTTAGCCCAGTGGTCTTCTCTACGATTATCCAGTGGTCTTCTCTACGATTAAGCCAAGTGGTCTTCTCTAAGATTAAGCCAAGTGGTCTTCTCTATGATTAGGCCCAGTGGTCTTCTCTACGATTAAGCTCAGTGTTCTCCTCTATGATTAAGTCCAGTGGTCTTCTCTATGATTAAGCCCAGTGATCTTCTGTATGATTAAGCCCAGTAGTCTTCTCTACGATTAAGCCCAGTAGTCTTCTCTATGATTAAGCTCAGTGGTCTTCTCTATGATTAAGTCCAGTGGTCTTCTCTATAATTAAGCCCAGTGGTCTTCTCTACGATTAAGCCCAGTAGTCTTCTCTAAGATTAAGCCCAGTGGTCTTCTCTATGATTAGGCCCAGTGGTCTTCTCTACGATTATGCTCAGTGGTCTTCTCTATGATTAAGTCCAGTGGTCTTCTCTACGATTAAGCCCAGTAGTCTTCTCTAAGATTAAGCCCAGTGGTCTTCTCTATGATTAGGCCCAGTGGTCTTCTCTACGATTATGCTCAGTTGTCTTCTCTATGATTAAGTCCAGTGGTCTTCTCTACGATTAAGCTCAGTGGTCTTCTCTACGATTAAGTCCAGTGGTCTTCACTATGATTAAGCCCAGTGGTCTTCACTATGATTAAGCCCAGTGGTCTTCTCTATGATTAAGCCTAGTAGTCTTCTCTATGATTAGGTCCAGTGGTCATCTCTACGATTAGGTCCAGTGGTCTTCTCTACAGTTAAAGTGGTTCTAAAGGCAGAAGTTTTTTTACCTTAATGTATTCTATGCATTAAGATAAAAAAACCTTCAGTGTGCAGCGGCCCTCATCAGCCCCACTAATGCTTACCTGAGCCCCATCTCGATCCAGCGATGTGCACGAATGCCTCGGTCATCCGGTACTCTCCCTCCTGATTAGCTGAGACACAGCAGTGGCGCACTTGGTTCCTGCTGCTGTCAATCAAAGTCAGTTAGCCAATGAGGAGAGAGAGGCGGCAGAGCCGAACCGCAGCTCCGTGTCTGAATGGACACACAGAGCTGCAGCTCGGCTCGGGTGCCCCCATAGCAAACTGCTTGCTGTGAGGGCACTCGACAGGAGGAAGTGGCCGGTAGTGCCAGTGAGGGACCCAAGAAGAGGAGGATGGAGGCTGCTATGTGCAAGACCACTGCACAGAGCAGGTAAGTAAAACATGTTCATTATTTTTAATGAAAAAAAACAATACTTCAGTATCACTTTATGTCCAGTGGTCTCCTCTACGATTAAGTCCAGTGGTCTCCTTTACTATTAAGTCCAGTGGTCTGCTCTTCTATTAAGTCCAGTGGTCTCCTTTTCTATTAAGTCCAGTGGTCTCCTCTACTGTTAAGTCCAATGGTCTCCTCTAATGTTAAGTCCAGTGGTCTCCTCTACTGTTAAGTCCAGTGGTCTCCTCTACTGTTAAGTCCAGTGGTCTCCTCTACGATTAGGTCCAGTGGTCTCCTCTACTATTAAGTCCAGTGGTCTCCTCTTCTCCTCGGACCCGAACAACGAACCCCATTAAAGTCAATGGGACCCGAACATTAAATATCAAAAGTGCCCATTTTGAAGGCTTAAACGCAAGTAATTAGGCATACGATGCTTATAGGGTTCCGGGTCCAGCCTTGGGGAACATGGATCAATAAAAAAAAGTTTGTGAAAAACGTCATTTTTAAATGAGCAGTGATTTTTTTATTTTTAAAGTGAAAGCCTAAAAATGAAAAATTCCTTCCAATATAGTGCCAGGGGGGTCCCCTTAGTCTACCTGTAAAGTGGCAGATCTGTACCATGTCTAGAATCTGCTGCAGCAATAATTGAATTTATAAAGCCAAAAAATGACATTTTTCCTGCATTCCTGTTGATGAGCATTTCCTTGCTCTTCAACAGTTGAGGAGCCAGTGTGTATGATGAGGCCAAAATTTAGTGCACTGGGAACAAGATTAGAGATTTTTTTGGATACATTCTGGTGTCACTTTGACTTTGGATAGAAGTGCCTTAAAATTGGTCTTTGGGTGTCGGTGGCGCCTTCCCACCGTAACCTTATAGCAATAATCTTGATGAAAGCAAGAATTTGCCTTGCTGTAAAAAATTGCAATGATATGCACCTGTCAAAGAGTGCATATCATTGCAAAGAGTAAAAAATTACTCTTTGGGTGTCGGGGCCCCTTCCCACTGTAACCCTATATAGGTGCCCTTGATGAAGGCAAAAAAATTTGCAATGATATGCACCTGTCAGAAAAATTGGTCTTTGGGTGTTAATTGTGCCCATGAAACCTATACCAAAACATTCTTCCAGGTTACATGATTGAACACCCTCAAAGCTAGGCAGCCTGCTGGCCCCCTTACAGTGCCAAGGGAACGTCTGCCACTCCTTGTTGTTCTCCCAGACATTATTGGGAGGGAGGGGGCGGTGCTTATAAGCAAATGTAAAGGAGAAGTTGAAATCTGTACGTAGATGCACTTTAATTAATGTAAAGAGGTGTTTGGTGCCCTTTAATTTGAGTACTCACACTTCACGGATACAATATAATATACTGCAATATAATGCGGCAAACGTACAGTGATGCACAGAACTATATGGCATTAAACTGTCAGTAATGCACACAGAAGTAAATGGCGTTAAACTGGCAGTAACGCACAAAACTATATGGCGTTAAACTTGTAGTAACGCCCACAAAACTATATGGTGTTAAACTGGCAGTGACGCACGCAAAACAATATGGCGTTAAACTGGCAGTAATGCACGCAAAAATATATGGCATTAAACTGGCAGTAACGCATGCAATACAATATGGCGTTAAACTGGCAGTAACGCACGCAATACAATATGGCGTTAAACTGGCAGTAACACACGCAATAGTATATGGCGTTAAACTGGCAGTAACGCACAAAACTATATGGCGTTAAACTGGCAGTAACGCACGCAAAACAATATGGCGTTAAACTGGCAGTAATGCACGCAAAAATATATGGCGTTAAACTGGCAGTAACGCATGCAATACAATATGGCGTTAAACTGGCAGTAACGCACGCAATACAATATGGCGTTAAACTGGCAGTAACACACGCAATAGAATATGGCGTTAAACTGGCAGTAACACACAAAACTATATGGCGTTAAACTGGCAGTAACGCACACAATAGAATATGCGTTAAACTGGCAGTAACGCACACAATAGAATATGGCGTTAAACTGGCAGTAACGCACAAAACTATATGACGTTAAACTGGCAGTAATGCACGCAATATGATATGGCGTTAAACTGGCAGTAACACAATCAAATGGACGTTCAACCATCACTACACTTAAACTATCTGAGCTGTCCCTACTCTAGCTGCTGACTATGAAAAGCTGAATGATGGTCCTCCTCACTACACTCACACGATCCCTAGATTGACACTAAACTAATATTCTAATATTCTACAATGACAATTGAAGCAAAATAGCACAGTATAGCACACTAACTAATAGCACTGAACAGAGCCCTGTTCTATCTCTCTCCACACCAAAATCACACAGAAAATGGCTGCCATTGAAAGAATACTTTTATACTGTGGGGCTGGAATGAGCCATGATTGGATAAAGTCATGATGACAGTGTCCAATCATGACTCTGACAGTGATCTGTGCCCTGATTGGCTGACTGCTTCAGCCAATCAGGGCTTGCAATGCACTGTTCAATGCCACAATGCATTGGGGTCGGTCTGGGGGGCTGAACAAACGGTCGAACGACCCGTTTGTTCGGATGTTCGCCGAACGTCCGAACAACGAAAGTTCGGCCCAGACTAATGCTCGGGCCGAACCGTTCGCCCATCCCTAGTGTTGAGGCAGGTTTAGCTTTTCCTTTTTTTTTAGAGGAAAATGCATCAGAGAAAAAACGCATAGTTCTGTATTTGGCCTTTTCTTTGTATTTATGTTTTTTTTTTCTTCTGTGTATTTGATTGCTGTTTGTATACTGTTGCTTTGTTGATTTTTTTTTCTTTTTTTTTTTTACTTTGTATAAATTGGTTTATGAAGGGATTATTTTTCTGCCACAAGAACATGTTCCAGATAATTGAAAGCTGGCCATATGCCAGTAGACTTTGGTATGAACATTTAAATGAAAATTCCTGTCAGTACATTCCATAATGCCATCGGAATCTTGACAAGTGTTGTTGTTAGAGAGTACTTCAAAATGTCGTTCGCTTTTAAAATGTTTGAGTTTGGAACGAATGGAATTTCTCAAACAAAAACCACATTCATTGTAAGAATTTCAATTGTTCACAAAACATTTTCCATCCTGCTTCTAACCGTCATTTTTATTCCAGCTAAATTCTAACTGGGTATGGCCAGCTTAAAGCGGTAGTAAAGACCGCTTTGTGATTTTTACCTACAGGTAAGCCTATAATAAGGCCTATAATAAGGTTTACCTGTAGGTAAAATGCATATATCCTAAACCTGCACTGTTTAGGAGATATTCACCCTGGATTCAGCCGATGACATCACCGGCGCATGCGCTCTGAAGGTCTGGCATACCTTGCCAGACCTTCAGAGCTTTTAGTTGGAATCAAGGGCTCCCACACACATGCGCGGGAGTGACATAATCACGGCTCCAACCATTCACACCAATCACAGCCAATCACAATGAACCCAGAAAAAAGACGGGGAGAAGACGTCAGACCTTAGGGTGGTCTTCTCTACTGTTAAGTCCAGTGGTCTCCTCTATGGTTAAGTCCACTGGTCTCCTCTATGGTTAAACCCAGTGGTCTCTTCTACTGTTAAGTCCAGTGGTCTCCTCTATGGTTAAGTAAAGCGGTCTATGATTAAGTCCAGTAGTCTCCTCTGTGATTAAGTCCAGTGGCCTTCTCTACGGTTAAGTCCAGTGGCCTCCTCTATGTTTAAGTCCAGTGGCCTCCTCTACGGTTAAGTCCAGTGGTCTCCTCTACGGTTAAGTCCAGTGGTCTCCTCTACGGTTAAGTCCAGTGGTCTCCTCTATAGTTAAGTCCGGTGGTCTCCTCTATGGTTAAGTCCAGTGGCCTCCTCTATGTTTAAGTCCAGTGGTCTCCTCTACGGTTAAGTCCAGTGGTCTCCTCTACGGTTAAGTCCAGTGGTCTCCTCTACGGTTAAGTCCAGTGGTCTCCTCTATAGTTAAGTCCGGTGGTCTCCTCTATGGTTAAGTCCAGTGGTCTCCTCTATGGTTAAGTCCAGTGGTCTCCTCTACGATTAGGTCCAGTGGTCTTCTCTACTATTAAGTCCAGTGGTCTCCTCTTCTATTAAGTCCAGTGGTCTCCTCTTCTTTTAAGTCCAGTGGTCTCCTCTATTCTTACGTCCAGTGGTCTCCTCTATTCTTACGTCCAGTGGTCTCCTCTATGGTTAAGCCTAGTGGTCTCCTCTACTGTTAAACCCAGTAGTCTCTTCTATGGTTAAGTCCAGTGGTCTCCTCTATGGTTAAGTCCAGTGGTCCCCTCTATGGTTAAGTCCAGTGGTCTCCTCTATGGTTACGTCCAGTGGTCTCCTCTACAGTTAGGTCCACTGGTCTCCTTTATGGTTAAGCCCAGTGTTCTCTCAGCAGTGACCAGGCACCATTGTAAGGCTCCGTTCCAAGGTAAATATTTTGTGATGTGCTAGTATGTGATGCAATTGCCTTACAGGGGTTTTTTATAAAACAGTCGCGGTTTGCTACTGCTTTAACCCTCAGGAACCATTTAAAGCCCACTGCACCCTCAACTCCACCTGACATCTACCTTTCCCATTGACTCCAATGCATATCAGCCATTCATCTATCCTAGACCCATTCTTGTGCTAAAAAAAACAGCCCCTCGATATTTTAGGTGTTTATCACAGAAAGTACTTTTTAGACATTGAAGAAGGGGGGCACACCCCGAAAACGTATCCTGAAAAATTGTACTGTATGTTAAAGCAAATTAAAAAAAGTATAATGGATAGTACTCAATTGTTTCTGTAACATAAAGATAAAAAGAAAAGATAAACAAATAAAATAAAGAAACAGTATACAAATAGCAATTAAATACATAAAAAAATGGAAAAACACATATATCCAAAGAAGGCTAAATGAAAGAACCCAAAATGCACCCAAAAAATCCCCCCCCCCCCCAAAAAAAAGAAAACAAATGGTAAAATGTAGACGACGATGTTTGTAGGTATTTCTGCGAGGTCAGATGTAGGAGTTGGATGGGAAGACCTGGCTCTCAACTGAAATTCCAACTCATCCCGAAGGTGTTCAATAGGGACTTCATTTAACTACTATCCTACCGGGCACTTTCACCCCCTTCCTGCCCAGGCCAAATTTTAGCTTCCAGCGCTGTCGCACTTTAAATAACAATTGCGCGGTCATGCAACACTGTACGCATATGACATTTTTTATCATTTTTTTTCACACAAGTAGAACTTTCTTTTGTGGTATTTAATCACCACTGGAGTTTTTATTTTTTGCGCTATAAACAAAATAAAAAAAACAAAAAACATGTTTCTTTGTTTCTGTTATAAAATGTAGCAAGCGGGTAATTTTTTTCCTGATGGGCACTGATAGGTGGCACTGGTGGGCACTAATAGGCAGCACTGAAGGGCACTGATACGCAGCACCGATTGGCACTAAAGGGCACTGATAGGCAGCACTGATAGGCTGCACCAATGGGCACTGATAGGCTGCACTGATGGGCACTGATGGGCAGGGCACTGATGAGGCTGCACTGATATGTGGCACTGATAGGCAGCACTGATGGGCACTGATATGCATCACTGATGGGCACTAATAGGCAGCACTGATGGGCACTAATAAGCTGCACTGATGGGCATCAATGAGGTGGCACTGGTGGGCACTGATGAGGAGGCACTGATGAGGCTGCACTGACATGTGGCACTCATGGGCACTGATAGGCGGCACTGGTAGGCACTAATAGGCGGGCAGCACCGAAGGGCACTGGTAGGCGGCACTGATGGGCACGGAAAGACAGAACTAATGAGGCAACGCTGATGGGCACCGATGGGCACTAATAGGCAGCACTGAAGGGCACTGATAGGTGGCACTGATGGGCACTAATTGGCACTGATGGGCAGCACTGATGGGCACTGATAGGTGGCACTGATGAGCACTGATAGATGGCACTCATGGGCACTGATTGGTGGCACTGATAGGCAACACTGATTGGCACTGTAGGGGCAGCACTGATGATCAGTGCCCTGATTATCAAAGTAGATGTCCCTTGCACACTTTCCGGTTACTGGTTCTCCTCTCCTCATGCTGACAGCATGAGGAAAGGAATGGCGATAACTGGCAAGTGTGTTTAGATCGTGATTAGCTGTGATTGATCCTTTACCCCGATCTATGATCAGCTGTGTCCGAAGGACACAGCGATAATAAAGCGTGGCAAGTGCGCGCCACAGCGAGCGCGCAGGGTGCTGCGGTTTGGGAGGATGTGGATAGAACTGGATGATCGCACCGTAGCCTTGATTCGGATATAGCGCGGTCTGCAAGTAGGTAACCGTAGCCTAAGCAAATCGCAATGAAATCAGTAAAAAAATAGTGCATGAACCTTTTTCATAATCACTGCGACTTGAGTCACAGCAATATGAAGGGTTCGATTTCCAGTCATGGGGTGCGAATTGTCATGCAATTTGAAACTCTCGTGTGAATTACAATGGATGGTTGTCATGTTACAACCAAAAACGTAAATGTATTTTATTGGGATTTTATGTGATAGACCAACACAAAGTGTCACATAATTGTGAAGTTGAAGGAAAATGATAAATTATACAAATAAATATGTGAAAAGTGTGTGGGGGGCATTTGTATTCATCCCCCCTTTATTCTGATACCCCTAACTAAAATCTAGTGGAACCAATTGGCTTCAGAAGTCACCTATTTAGTAAATAGAGTCCACATGTGTGTAATTTAATCTCAGTACAAATACAGCAGTTCTGTGAAGCCCTCAGAGGTTTGTTAGAGAACCTTAGTGAACAAACAGCATCATGAAGGCCAAGGAACACACCAGACAGGTGTAGCACTAACCCCCGAAGGAGCTGCTGAAATAAATTGGGTTGTTACCGTCACCCCCTTTACCTGTAATTTCACCACATCAGGAACCTAGAGTCCATGTTGAGCTTTGTATCCGACAATGTATGCACCAGTCACTTTAGTATTTTTCCAATGCTTTAATGAAAACTTTTTAGGAAGTAGCAGTGAAGAGGTAGAAAGGGAGTTGCAGGAAAATTCAAATACCTTTTTCAGATCATTGAGGAACTGAAGATCTTAGAGACGATTATACCTTCAGTCCAAAGATCTTTGCCCACCCGGATAGGTATCTCTCACTGACCTAGCAGCCGGAATGGAGCATGAACAAAAAGTCTCTGCCACAGACTTTGTAAGGAACAAAATTGCTATACGATCCTCTGCCACAGGACTCAATATTAGATAAACAGCAACACAGTACCAGAACCTTTAAGCCGACCTGGCAGTACTGAGCGGTAAGTTAAGTTAGGATGCATCCTCCAAATGAGTCACCAGGCCCATCTTGAGACACCAGCCTTCCACACGGTCCTCTCCAAGATGGGTCCTCCCCTGGATCTTCTCAATTGCTTGGCTTCTTCCCACAGGACAGACAGCACAGGACCACCTCTAAACCAGCGGGCCCCAGACGACCTCTGGGCCCACTCATAGTAACGAAGCCCCAGGCCAGCGTGGTCCTGAGACTGAAAGGAAGCCGTCACATACCTTTAGGCCAGGAGGACCAGCAGGTGAAAGAAAACCAAAAATGGTGTCTGCCCCTTAAGTACTCTTTCCCAGAATGCATAGCAGTGGACCACCTCTGCCGAGTTGCTTCTGAGAAAGAAGACCACTCAATACACTTCAGCCTGTTGCTTTTCAACACTGGCCTGTGGTGACAACGACACCTACAGGCGACAGCTTGAAACTGCACACAACACAGCCAATGCTGGAACAGAGGCTAATTTAGCCATAGATTAAATCTGAACTATGTACAGAACAGACAACCCACTAAATTTACATATAAGCTCCTGATCAACAGGAGCAGGGCGCTACACAGGTCAGGGATAAAGTTGTGGAGAAGTATAAAGCAGGGTTAGGTTATAAAAAAATATCTCAAGCTTTGAACATCTCACGGAGCTCTGTTCAATCCATCATTGGAAAATGGAAAGAGTATGACACAACTGCAAACCTACCAAGACATGACCGTCCACCTAAACTGACCGGCCGGGCAAGGAGAACATTCATCAGAGAAGAGCCAAGAGGCCCATGGTAACTCTGGAGGAGCTGCAGAGATCCACAGCTCAGGTGGGAGAATCTGTCCACAGGACAACTATTAGTCGTGTTCTCCACAAATCTGCCCTTTATGGAGGAGTGACAAGAAGAAAGACATTGGTGAAAGAAAGTCATAAGAAGTCCTGTTTGTAGTTTGTGAGAAGCCATGTGGAGGACACAGCAAACATGTGGAAGAAGGTGATCTGGTCAGATGAGACCCAAAATTAAACTTTTTGGCCTAAAAGCAAAACGCTATGTGTGGGGAAAACTAACACTGCACATCACCCTGAACACACCATCCCCACCGTGAAACATGGTGGTGGCAGCATCATGTGGTGGGGATGGTTTTCTTCAGCAGGGACAGGGAAGCTGGTCAGAGTTGATGGGAAGATGGATGGAGCCAAATACAGGGCAATCTTATGCCGCGTACACACGAGCGGACTTTACGGCAGACTTTGTACGGCGGACTTTTCGCCGGACTTTACAACGGACTTTCCGTATGAACAGACTTGCCTACACATGATCAACCAAAGTCCGACGGATTTGTACGTGATGACGTACGACTGGACTAAAACAAGGAAGTTCATAGCCAGTAGCCAATAGCTGACCTAGCATCGGTTTTTGTCCGTCGGACTAGCATACAGACGAGCGGACTTTTCGACCGGACTCGAGTCTGTCGGAAAGATTTGACACATGTTTCATGCTGCCTGTAAAAGAAAGTTCAGAGGCAGTTGGACGTATTTTCCAGCTGCCCCTGAACTCATCCAATGTTATCTTATGTGTACATGTACACAGGCTCGTTTTCTGTTGTTTTTAGGCAGTTGTTTTTAGAGGCGGTTCTTTGGACGCCAAAAAATGGGTTCAGTTGCCGAGTTTACCGGCGTTTCAGATGCCAGATGCGGTAAAACGTGGCTAAACGCGCCTAAACGGGGTACCGGCGTCTAGGCGCATTTTCGTTTAACCACTTGCCGCCCACCCTATAGCAAAATGACGGTGGCAAAGTGGTCGTTGTTATCCTGATCGGACGTCAAATGACGTGATCAGGATAACAGAGCCGGCGCGCGCCCGCGGGGGACCCGTGTGTCAGTTTGACACACCGCAAATCTGATCATGATATGAAGCCTCTGTGGCGAGGAAATTTTTCCTACTTCCCTAGTTACTCTAGTAAGAACCCGGCAGGTGACTCGCCCAACTAGCCTCCATTTACAAATATATTTATTTAATACATATAATAATATTTAATAAATATAATTTTGGATAGGCTGAACTTCTAAATCACGACCCCCCCCTCCCCCCTCGTATCATTTTTGTCGGTTGTTTTCTACCTCAAAATAACTTTGTTCGGCATCTTTCCAGCTCAGTACTGCTAACTAAACTTTAATGTGCGTCTTTTGTTGAAATCCGTTCCTCTGATTTATACATCATATCTGAAGGAAATGTCCACTTTATAGAGTTTTTATTTTTATTGTGCCGTAAATCATTCTTTCATTCCGAGGCGGATAACTCGGCTTATTTTGGGCTTCGCCTTTCTCATCATCGTAACCGTATATCTGCCCACATTATACCAGTGATGGATTTATAGAGGAGAGTATTAAAGGAAAATCGCCGCAGTCTTCCGCTAGGTATACATGTCGGGAATTTGGGGATAATTATTGTGCTTTTGGGCTACGCGTTTCATGGGTCCTCTGCAGCCTGCTTTTATTTTATGCTGTTTTATCATTGCTTAATGGGATAGAAGTAGAGAGATTTATGTAGGATGTTAAAGGTTCCCCTTAGACAGTTCTTTTATCTCAACAGTCCCGGTGACCCGAATCCTTTATTCCCAACCAGCTGTACGTCGGCTCTGTAAGACGCTGTAGGAGGCGCACGCACCCTCAGCGTGTCCCCGGAGCCAATGCGAGTGCCCGGCGGGCGCAATGACCACCAGGCACCCACGATCGCTTGTGACAGAGCGAGAAACGGGATCTGTGCGTATAAACACACAATTCCCGGTTCTGTCAGGGGAGAGGAGACCAATCGTGTGTTCCTACTAAGTAGGAACACCGATCGGTCTCCTCCCCATGTCAGTCCCACCCCTCCCCCCACAGTTAGAATACATCCAGGGAACACAGTTCTTAACGACTTGCCCTCCAGAAGATTTACCCCACTTCATGACCAGACAATGTTTTTGCGATACGGCACTGCGTTATTTTAACTGACAATTGCACGGTCGTACAGCGACAATTTTGAAAAACTTACTTACTTTACTTTTTGCTATAAAACACATCCATTAAAAAAAGCTGATGTAAGGGGGGAAATGTGATGGGGGCACCTGATGTAAGGGGGCACTCTTGATGGGGACACCTGATTTATGGGGGCACTCTTGATGGGGACACCTGATTTATGGGGGCACTCTTGATGGGGACACCTGATGTAAGGGGGGACTCTTGATGGGGACATCTGATGTAAGGGGGCACTCTTGATGGGGACACCTGATGTAAGGGGGAACTCTGATGGGGACACCTGATGTAGGAGGGCACTCTTGATGGGGACACTTGATGTAGGGGGACACTCTTGATGGGGACACCTGATGTAGGGGGGCACTCTGATGGGGACTCCTGATGTAAGGGGGCACTCTTGATGTGGACACTTGATGTAGGGGGGCACTCTTGATGGGGACACCTGATGTAAGGGGGCACTCTTGATGGGGACACCTGATGTAAGGGGGCACTCTTGATGGGGACACCTGATGTAGGGGGGCACTCTTGATGGGGACACCTGATGTAAGGGGGCACTCTTGATGGGGACACCTGATGTAAGGGGGCACTCTGATGGGGACTCTTGATGTCAGGGGGTACTCTTGATAGGGACACCTGATGTAAGGGGGCACTCTTGATGGAGACATCGGATGTAAGGGGGCACTCTTGATGGGAACACCTGATGTAGGGGGGCACTCTTGATGGGGACACCTGATGTAAGGGGGCACTCTGATAGGGACTCCTGATGTAAGGGGGCACTCTTGATGTGGACACTTGATGTAGGGGGGCACTCTTGATGGGGACACCTGAAGTAAGGGGGCACTCTTGATGGGGACACCTGATGTAGGGGGGCACTCTTGATGGGGACACCTGATGTAAGGGGGAACTCTGATGGGCACACCTGATGTAAGGGGATACTCTTGATGGGGACACCTGATGTAAGGGGGCACTCTTGATGGAGATATCTGATGTAAGGGGGCACTCTTGATGGGAACACCTGATGTAAGGTAGCACTCTTGATGGGGACACCTGATGCAAGAGGGAACTCTTGATGGGGACAACTGATGTAGGGGGGGACTTTAGATGGGGACACCTGCTGTAGGGGGGCACTCTTGATGGGGACACCTGAGGTAAGGAGGCACTTTTGATGGGGACAACTGATGTAAGGGGGAACTCTTGATGGGTACACCTTTTGTAGGGGGGAACTCTTGATGGGGACACCTGATGTAGGGGGGCACTCTTGATGGGGACACCCGATGTAAGTGGGAACTCTTGATGGGGACACCTGATGTAGGGGGGCATTCTTGATGGGGACACCTGATGTAAGGGGGCACTCTTGATGGGAACACCTGATGTAGGGGGGCACTCTTGATGGGGACACCTGATGTAAGGGCGCATTCTTGATAGGGACACCTGATGTAGGGGCCACGCTTAATTAGGACAGCTGATGTACGGGGGGAATGTGATAGGGACACCTGATGTAAGGGGGCACTCTGATGGGCACATCTGATGTAGGCGGCTCTCTGGCCGTGACGCCAGATGTAAGGGGGCACTCTGGGGACATTCAATGTAAGGGGGCACTCTAATGGGGACACCTGATGTTAGAGGGCACTCTAATGGGGACATCTGATGTAAGGGGGCACTCTGATGGGGACATCTGATGTAAGGGGGCACTCTGACGGGGACATCTAAAGTAAGGGGGCACTCTTGATGCGGACACCTAATGTAAGGGGGCACTCTTGATAGGGAAACCTGATGTAAGGGGGCACTCTTGATGGGGACACCTGATGTAAAGGGGCAATCTTGATGGGGACACCTAATGTAAGGGGGAAATGTGATGGGGTCACCTAAAGTAAGAAGGCATTTTTGATGGGGACACCTGATGTAAGGGGGGAAATGTGATGGGGCACCTGATGTAAGGGGGCACTCTTCATGGGGAAACCTGATGTAAGGGGGCACTCGCATAAGGGGGAAATGTGATGGGGAAACCCAATGTAAGAAGGCATTCTAAAGGGGACACCCGATGTAAGGGGGCACTCTGATGTGGACACCCGATGTAAAGGGGAACTCTGATAGAGACATCTGTAATAAAGAAGCACAGGTTCTCCAAATTGCATGACAAGTCGCACTCCCCTGCCGGCAATGGAATTGTTTATATTGCCACGACTCATGTCACAGCGATAATGAAAAAGGTTCCTGCACTACTTTTTATCGATTTCATAGCGACTTGCATAGACTTCTGTTAAATGAAGTCACAGGCCGCAATGAAAATCAGCAGTGCAAATGTGCGGCTTTTGAAATTGCGCAGGAGTAGCGCGATTTCAAAGCTGCACCGATATAAATGTGGGGTTTAGATTGTAGCCCTGCTGTATCTGGAGTGAATGGGCCCTAAGAGGTTTCTAGTACATGGATAGTTGAGCTTAAAAAAAAAAAAAAAAAAAGATTTTAAAGCATATAAAGTTTTTTTTTAATTTTAGCTTTAACTGTAGTTTTGAAATCTCATTGGCCTCAGTTGTAACAACTGTCCCTTTTTGTTGTTTTTTTACAAAAAAAGATCCTTAGGCTGGTGTTTTATCTTCATGAACTGATCTTCTGGCATTCTCAGAGCCCTAAATCCACCGTTGATTTAGAGGAAGGTGAATGAAACCCTTATAAAGTGTCGAACCAATTTGCTTTAATAGCAAAACCAATCCCTCCTGATCCCCAAAGACAGTCGGATACTTATCGGTGACAAGGGTTAGGTCAATGGTTAAGGTCTTCTAAGGGCTCCTACAAGTTTATGAGATTTCAACATCTGAGAAGCTTTTTATATTTGGAATTCTTCTACCGGGTTTGCTGTGAATGGCTTCTAAAGAAGATCAGGAAATGCCGCAATTTCCTCATATTAAAATTCCATTCAGCATTTTAATCAGATGAGAATTGTTCGTTAAGGATGTTTCTATGGCTGGGTGAGACTCCATTATTGCCTCTAGTCTTTCCTATACAGTGCGAAATTTCCGTAATAGTAATTAGACCTCTGTGTATAATTTTGCCGTGAATTCGGCATTAGGTTCCTCGCAAGCATATGTTTTCCCCGTGAAATGGTTTTGGCATGTGGCACTTTGCGGAGAATCTGTGCCATCTTGGTTTATGAGTTTTTTTGCAACTTACATTAAGGTAATTCATTTTCTCCAAATGAGGATCAATGCGGCTCGTTAGAGGAACCGGCTTCTTCCACGACGAGGGAATTTGCATCAACCGCGATAATCTGTTTCACAAGTGGCTGGAGCCAGAAGCCTGAACTGTACAGTTCTGATTATTTATTCTTTTTGGGATTAGTAGCCAGATATGTCATTGTAACAAGTTGGATGAATGAACTGTGTTTGCTTTAGAAGCCTTTCACATTTTAGTTTCTTGGTTGGCCGAGAAAAGTGGAGGTCCGCTACTTTTGTAACCCGAAGGGGAGAAAAAACAGGTAGGGAGTTCAAGGCCAGAAAAATAGTGACAGGTAAACTCCGCCATGGCCGGTCCCAAGCCCGTGCTGCGAAAAGGAAGAGGATTGGGTGCTGGGACAGCAAAAGTCCTGTAAAAAGAAAAAAAAAGTGACAATGGTGTATGACACAAAATCAAAACCTAAAATGAACAATCTGATTTATGTACAAAACCACCCAATTATGTTATATATTAACCACTTTCCTGACCAGAGCACTTATTGCGATTCGGCACTGGCGTCGCTTTAACTGACAATTGCTCGGTCATGCGACGTCGCACCCAAAGAAAAAGTCTTTTTTCCCACAAATAGAGCTTTCTTTTGGTGGTATTTGATCACCTCTGCGGTTTTTATTATTTGCGCCATAAACAAAAAAAGAGAGACAATTTAAAAAAAAAACGCATTATTTTTTACTTTTTGCTATAATAAATATCCCCAAAAAATATTTTTTTTCCTCAGTTTTAGGCCGATATATATTCTTCTACATATTTTTGGTAAAAAAAATCGCAATAAGTGTATATTGATTGGTTTGCGCAAAAGTTATAGCGTCTACAAAATAGAGGATAGATTTATAGCATTTTTATTATTTTTTTTTTTTTTTACTAGTCATGGTGGTGATCTGCAATTTTTATTGTGACTGCGATATTGTGGCGGACACATCGGACACTTTTGACACATTTTTGGGACCATTCACATTTATACAGCGATCCGTGCTATAAAAATGCACTGATTACAATATAAATGTGACTGGCAGGGAAGGGGTTAACACTAGGGGGTGATCGAGGGGTTAACTGTGTTCCTAGGGAATGTTTCTAACTGAAGGGGGAGGGGACTCACAAGGGGAGGAGACCGATCTGTGTTGCTCTATACTGACAACACAGATCGGTCTCCTCTCCTCTCTGACAGGACGTGGATCTGTGTGTTTACATATACAGATCCACGTCCTGCCTTGTTACCGGGCAATCACGTGTGCCCGGCGGACATCGTAGCCACCGGGCACGCGCATCGGGTGCCCAGTGACACGGCGGGCATGCGCGATTGCCGTCGGCGGCGTGCACATGTCCCCTGGTGGGTAGGCAAGGCGAGGGCATCATATGGTGCCCTCCCAGAACGAGAGCCGCACCGCCTGGCCGTCATCTGACAGCCGGCGGGCGGCAAGCGGTTAAAACAGGGTTAGGTCATAAAAAATCTCCCAAGCTTTGAACATTTCACGGAGCTCTGTTCAATCCATCATCGGAAAATGGAAAGAGTATGGCACAACTGTAAACCTACCAAGACATGGCCGTCTCCCTAAACTGACCGGCCGGGCAAAGAGAGCATTCATCGGAGAAGAGCCAAGAGGTCCATGGTAACTCTGGAGGAGCTGCAGAGATCCACAGCTCAGGTGGGAGAATCTGTCCACAGGACAACTATTAGTCGTGTTCTCCACAAATCTGACCTTTATGGAAGAGTGACAAGAAGAAAGACATTGGTGAAAGAAAGTCATAAGAAGTCCTGTTTGTAGTTTGTGAGAAGCCATGTGGAGGACACAGCAAACATGTGGAAGAAGGTGATCTGGTCAGATGAGACCAAAGTTGAACTTTTTGGCCTAAAAGCAAAATGCTATGTGTGGGGGAAAACTAACACTGCACATCACCCTGAACACACCATCCCCACTGTGAAACATGGTGGTGGCAGCATCATGGTGTCGGGATGCTTTTCTTCAGCAGGGACAGGGAAGCTGGTCAGAGTTGATGGGAAGATGGATGGAGCCAAATACAGGACAATCTTAGAAGAAAACCTGTTATGCCGCGTACACACGAGCGGAATGTCCGACAGAAAAAGTCAGACGGAAGCTTTTCATCGTATATACTGATCATGTGTAGGCCTCATCTGACTTTTTTCTTTTCAAAAAATCTGATGGACCTAGAAATGGAACATGTTCTAAATATTTCCGACGGACCCAATTCCTATCTGGAAAACCAATCGTCTGTTTGCTGGTCCGACGGACCAAAAAAGATGCATGCTCTGAAGCAAGTACGAGACGGAAGCTATTGGCTACTGGCTGTCGCACTTCCTTTTTCTAGCCCAGTCGTAAGTGTTGTACGTCACCGCGTTCTGGACGGTTGGACTTTGGTCAGACTTTGGGTTGACCGTGTGTAGGCAAGACCGCTTGAATGGAATTCCATCGGAGTTTATTACGACGGCTAAACCGGTCGTACACGGCATAAAAGTCTGCAAAAGTCTTGAGACTAGAGTGGAGGTTCACCTTCCAGCAGGACAACAACCCAAAACATACAGCCAGAGCTACAATGGAATGGTTTTAGATCAAAGCATATTCATGTGTTAGAATGGCCCAGTCACAGTCCAGACCTAAATCACATTGAGAATCTGTGGCAAGACTTGAAAATTGCTGTTCACAGACGTTCTCCATTCAATCTGACAGAGCTTGAGATATTTTGCAAAGAAGAATGGGCAAAAATGTCCTCTCTAGATGTGCAAAGCTGGTAGAGACATCCCCAAAAAGACTTGTAGAGAAAGGGGGTTCTACAAAGTATTGACTCCGGGGGGCGCCATACAAATGCCCCCCCCACACACACACTTTTCACATATTTATTTGTATAATGTATCATTTTCCTTCCACTTCACAATTATGTGCCACTTTGTGTTGGTCTATCACATAAAATCCCAATAAAATACATTTACGTTTTTGGTTGTAACATGAGAAAATGTGGAACATTGCAAGGGGTATGAATACTTTTTCAAGGCATTGTATAAGTACTTTGTAACGCAATGGCCAGTAACTTTTTTTTGCAGTGGAATTTATTTTTTTTTTTAACCTGATAATTGGGTTATGTTACCATTTTTACATATCGGTGCATCTCGGTATCCTTTGAAGATTTTCGGACACTGCACTGCATGATGATTTTTTTGCGATTTTTTTTTTTTTCATTTTTTTACTTCATTTTGTACATTAACAATAAAATAATTGTAAGTTCTGAAAACTCTTTTCACTTTTAAGAGCCGGTAGAAAAAAAAAAGAGCTGGCATGGAGCAAGTTTAATTGCCTGGCATACGGCACGGCTAAGTTTCGCTCTTCTCCACAAGTTAAACCGTCTTTAAAAGCAGCAAAGCAGTAATCAAAAGAAAAAATCGGGATCAAAATGACCCTCGGGTTATTCACCTTGGTAGCGGCGAATTTAATATCCTGATCAAAAGCGATCTGGTGTGGAAAATATTCGGGGGACGGCTACAGACGTGTGCGACCCCCGTGACCTTTCGTAGTGTGGCTTATCTCCCACCACGAGCCGAAAACACTCATCAGGAAAAGAAGAAGAAAAAAAGAAAAAAACAGCCAACCGGCCAAGACTATCAATATTTCAAATAAATAGCGCTCACACCGCACTGGATGCAAGGCCAATAATCTGACATTTGGTTGTTTCTTGATATCTCTGTGAAGTAATAAAACAATAATCAAAAGACGGAGAGGCATCAAGGCGACCTCAAAGTCAGCGGCAGCTTCAGCCGCCGGAAGAAAAGCATTTGTAAAGCAACGGGAGGCCCTGAATACTCTCTGTTCCCTTAGAATTGGGTCTGCAAAGCCCAGAATCTTACTTAAAGGGAAAACTAATCTTTTCACATTTTTAAGCCCTAGATTTATAAAAAAGATGAGATTAATAGTAATATATCTTTTTTTTCAGTGTGGGGGTTTTCTCAGAGAATAGGTGCAGCAACTCCAACCACCCTCTTTCTGAGTTACCAGTGGCGTCGGTAAGGTGGGGCTGACGGTGGCGGAAGCCCCGAGTGGGTCCCCAAAAAGCCCCGGGTCTCGGGCATGCACAGTTTTGTTATTAGCCCCAAGCCTGAGAGCCGCCGCCGAGCGCGGACAGATCTGACCCGAGCGCTGCTGAGTGACACAGCAGTTCCCGCCTTCTGGAGCCTGCATCGCCTATGATGGACATCCCACTGGTCCAATGTGGGGACCGCGGGGCGTGTGACGTCCATCATGGGTGCTGCAGGATCCAGAAAGGCGGGAATTACAATGCGGCCCCCGCGCCACTGTGAGAAGATCCCCACTCGGTGTTCGGGTAGGCGGCTCTCCTCTCGTGTGTCATGGCTCTGGCTGCCTGGAGTGCCTGGCCCTGCTGTCTACTCTACGGGCACACCACACACTACGGCTGAGCTGCAGGACGAGGAGGACACGTCACCTGAAGTCAGGTAGGTCAGTATGTATGTCAGGTAGGTAGGTAGGTGTCAGTAAGTGTATGTCAGGTAGGTCAGTGTGGGTCAGGTAGGTCAGTGTATATCAGGTAGGTCAGTGTGGGTTAGGTAGGTCAGTTTGGGTCAGGTAGGTTAGTGTATGTCAGGTAGGTCAGTGTAGGTCAGGTAGGTCAGTTTAGGTCAGTGTATGTAAAGGTAGGTCAGTGTGGGTCAGGTAGGTCAGTTTGGGTCAGGTAGGTCAGTGTATGTCAGGTAGGTCAGTTTAGGTAAGGTAGGTCAGTGTAGGTCAGGTAGGTCAATTTAGGTCAGCGTATGTCAGGTAGGTCAGTGTGCGTCAGTGTATGTCAGGTAGGTCAGTTTGGGTCAGTGTATGTCAGGTAGGTCAGTTTGGCTCAGTGTATGTCAGGTAGGTCAGTGTATGTCAGGTAGTTCAGTTTGGGTCAGTGTATGTCAGGTAGGTCAGTGTATGTCAGGTAGTTCAGATAGGTCAGTGTGGGTCAGGTAGGTCAGTTTGGGTTAGGTGGGTCAGGTAGGTCAGTGTGGGTCAGGTAGGTCAGTGTAGGTCAGGTAGGTCAGTGTAGTTCAGTGTAAGTCAGGTAGGTCAGTGTATGTCAGGTAGGTCAGTGTGGGTCAGGTAAGACAGTGTGGGTCAGGTAGGTCAGTTTGGGTCAGGTAGGTCAGTGTATGTCAGGTAGGTCAGTGTAGGTCAGTGTATGTCAGGTAGGTCAATGTAGGTCAGTGAATGTCAGGTAGGTCAGTGTGGGTCA
The DNA here is from genome assembly GCF_042186555.1 of Aquarana catesbeiana. NCBI lineage: Eukaryota > Metazoa > Chordata > Amphibia > Anura > Ranidae > Aquarana > Aquarana catesbeiana. The sequence goes on from NC_133332.1 coordinate 7,431,828, forward strand.
GGTAGGTCAGTGTGGGTCAGGTAGGTCAGTGTAAGTCAGTGTATGTCAGACAGGTCAGTGTGGGTCAGTGTGGGTCAGGTAGGTCAGTGTATGTCAGGTAGGTCAGTGTATGTCAGTGTATGTCAGGTGGGTCAGTGTGGATCAGGTAGGTCAGTGTAGGTCAGTGTAGGTCAGGTAGGCGAGTGTGGATCAGGTAGGTCAGTGTATGTCAGGTAGGTCAGTGTATATTAGGTAGGTCAGTGTGGGTTAGGTAGGTCAGTGTGGGTCAGGTAGGTCAGTGTAGGTCAGTGTGGGTCAGGTAGGTCAGTATATGCCAGGTAGGTCAGTGTAGGTCAGAGTGTGTCAGGTAGGTCACTGTAGGTCAGTGTATGTCAGGTAGGTCAATGTAGGTCAGGTAGGTCAGTGTAGGTCAGGTAGGTCAGTGTGGGTCAGGTAGGTCAGTTCAGGTCAGGTAGGTCAGTGTATGTCAGGTAGGTCAGTGTAGGTCAGTGTATGTCAGGTATGTCAATGTAGGTCAGTGTATGTCAGGTAGGTCAGTGTGGGTCAGGTAGGTCAGTGTAGGTCAGTGTATGTCAGGCAGGTCAGTGTGGGTCAGTGTGGGTCAGGTAGGTCAGGTAGGTCAGTGTATGTCAGTGTATGTCAGGTGGGTCAGTGTGGATCAGGTAGGTCAGTGTAGGTCAGTGTATGTCAGGTAGGTGAGTGTGGATCAGGTAGGTCAGTGTAGGTCAGTGTATGTCAGGTAGGTCACTGTAGGTCAGTGTATGTCAGGTAGGTCAGTGTAGGTCGGTGTATGTCAGGTAGGTGAGTGTGGATCAGGTAGGTCAGTGTAGGTCAGTGTATGTCAGGTAGGTCACTGTAGGTCAGTGTATGTCAGGTAGGTCAGTGTAGGTCAGGTAGGTCAGTGTGGGTCAGTGTATGTCAGTTTGGGTCAGGTAGGTCAGTGTATGTCAGGTGGGTCAGTGTGGGTCAGGTAGGTCAGTGTGGGTCAGGTAGGTCAGTGTATGTCAGGTAGGTCAGTGTGGGTCAGGTAGGTCAGTGTATGTCAGGTAGGTCAGTGTGGGACAGGTAGGTCAGTGTAAGTCAGTGTATTGCCCCTGTACACACAGTCGGACATTCCGACAACAAAATCCATGGATTTTTTATGACGGATGTTGGCTCAAACTTGTCTTGCATACACATGGTCACACAAAGTTGTCGGAAAATCCGATCGTTCTGAACGCGGTGACGTAAAACACGTACGTCGGGACTATAAACGAGGTAGTGGCCAATAGCTTTCATCTCTTTATTTATTCTGAGCATGCGTGGCACTTTGTCCGTCGGATTTGTGTACACACGATCGGAATTTCCGACAACGGATTTTTTTGTCGGAAAATTTTATATCCTGCTCTCCAACTTTGTGTGTCGGAAAATCCGATGGAAAATGTGTGATGGAGCCTACACACGGTCGGAATTTCCGACAACATGGTCCTATCACACATGTGTACGGGGCATATGTCAGGTAGGTCAGTGTGGGTCAGGTAGGTCAGTGTATGTCAGGTAGGTCAGTGTAGGTCAGGTAGGTCAGTGTAGGTCAGGGTAGGTCAGTAAATGTCAGGTAGGTCAGTTTGGGTCAGATAGGACAGTGTAGGTCAGATAGGTCAGGGTAGGTCAGTGTATTTCAGGTAGGTCAGTGTAGGTCAGTGTATGTCAAGTAGGTCAGTCTGGGTCAGGTAGGTCAGTGTATGTCAGTTTGGGTCAGGTAGGTCAGTGTATGTCAGGTAGGTCAGTGTGGGTCAGGTAGGTCAGTTTGGGTCAGGTAGGTCAGTGTATGTCAGGTAGGTCAGCTTGGGTCAGTGTATGTCAGGTAGGTCAGTGTATGTCAGGTAGGTGAGTGTAATGGTCAGTGTGGGTCAAGGCGCGTCAGGTAGGTAACACCCCCCCGGTGCTTGGCTCGAACAGCTGAAGCCCTTGTTATTTTTGCCACCAGCAATGCCCCTGTGAGTTACCCTTTGTTTCTACATCCAACCTATCTCTGAGCACCATCCTTTGGTTCCACTTCCTACCTAACCTACACTGACCTACCTGACATACACTGACCTACTTGACCCAAACTGACCTACCTGACACACACTGACCTACCTTTACATACACTAGAAATACACTGACCTAAACTGAGCAACCTGACCTACACTGACCTACCTGACATACACTGACCTACCTGACCCAAACTGACCTACCTGACATACACTGACCTACCTGACCCACACTGACCTACCTGACCCACACTGACCTCCCTGACATACACTGACCTACCTGACCCACACTGACCTACCTGACATACACTTACTGACAGCTACCTACCTACCTGACATACATACTGACCTACCTGACTTCAGGTGACATGACCTCCTCGTCCTGCAGCTCAGCTGTAGTGTGCGGCACGCCCGTAGAGTAGACAGCAGGGAGGACTTAGTTGGGGTGGGCGAAACACTTTGGTGGGGGTGTGTCAGCCAAGCCTCTTGACCCCTGACCTCTGAGGACATGCCTTCTGACATTTGACCTTTGGAGCAGGTCTCTATTCCAATCCTAACCTTGTTCTTCAAGGGAAAACCCTAACCCCCTAACCCTAACCCCCTAACCCTAACCCTCTAACCCTAACCCTCTAACCCTAACCCTAACCCCCTAACCCTAACCCCCTAACCCTAAAACCCTAACCCTAACCCTAAAAGTAGATCTCTCCAGTGGCGTCTCCAGCTTTCATATTTAGGGGGGGGCACATGGGGGGACAGGGACAAAAGTAGGGGGGCAACTATAATATGCAATTTTATATATATATATATATATATATATATATCCTGGGGCCCTTTACTACGATCCCACAATGGCCCTTTCACATGTTCTGCAGTGAGCTCCCTTCCTACTGTATTGGGCCCCCCCAGGGTGGCAGAAAACAAGAGATATATGTCACCAGCATACCAAGAAAATATAAGGGTCCAAAGCAGTGGGAGAACTATCAGGGTTGCAAAAGTTGTCTTGCCTACGGGCCCTGGTGTTCTGCCACTGTGGGGTTCCCCAGCCTCCTCTTGCTGTCCTGCCCCTGCTATTGACAGCGCTGGTCTGGCATCTCTTGGAATTTACAGGCTGGTTCTCCTGTCCGAAGGACGGGAGAAATCAGTCTGTTTTTTCAGTAACTAAGAGTCCTGGTGGAGTCCTTCCTGCGACTCGCTCTTCTCCATGCCAATGAGGATGCAGGGGAAGGAGCAGATCGGGCGGCCGTGGTTGTGTGAGCGCTCGCATTATGCAGTGTCAGCGAGCAGAGGGAGGGGGGAGGAATCACCCGCAGGAGCTGACTGGGGACGCTCTTCCTTTTAGACATTGCCTTTTTGTAAAAAATTTTTTTGCTAGACAATTTCTTAGAACCCACCAAACATGATACATTTTTTTTGTCTTTGACACCCATACCATCCACGCTCTTCAGTTCTTACTCTAGATATCTGTCTATCATTGATTTTGTGGGATACACGCGATCCTATTGGTCATCTGTCATATATTATATTTGGTTATATTTTTCATTCTGACATATGACTCCTGCTTGCTAGATCAGTACTTGTATATCTGTGGTTATCTGTTATGTGAACACAATCTTTCTGTGTTTTCTTTTGATAGTTTTGATGTACCATGTAAACTCTGAATAAAAATATTTACAAAAAAAAAGCCACATCCAATAGGCAGCATAATTTAGCCACATCCACTGTGTGCCGCGGCGCGCTATGCACACCACAGGTCACATCTTCTTGGTAGGGGCACCAGTGCATTACTTTGCCCAGGGGCCCATGATGCTATTAAGGTGGCACTTCCCATAAAAGGCTCCTGTTACCTTTATTGGGTCCCCAGTTTGAAGCTTCCTGCCACACTTCATGTTTCCCCAAAAGAGTCCACTTTTACATCAGGTGTCCCCAGTAGAGTCCCCCTTTACATCAGGTGTCCCAGGTAGAGTCCCCTTTTACATCAGGTGTCCCCAGTAGAATTGATTAAAAAACAACAATTCATAGACAACACACAAGTTGAGGGAGCATAAAACAGTGTTTTGTACAACCAATAGTAGATGAAGGTAGATTGAGGTGTCCCTACTAGTTTCACCAAAACATTGGCTTCATCAGGGGAACAGAGCAAGGTATATAGCGGTTATTGTTCTACAAAAAACATATAAGTAATAATTATAATTATAATTATTATAATTATGGCATCCCCCAGAGTCAATATTTTGTAGAACCCCCTTTCTCTGAAATTCCAGCTCCAAGTCTTTTTGGGGATGTCTCTACCAGCTTTGCACATCTACAGAGGGACATTTTTGCCCATTCTTCTTTGCAAAATATCTCAAGCTCTGTCAGATTGGATGGAGAGCGTCTGTGAACAGCAATTTTCAAGTCTTGCCACAGATTCTTAATTGGATTTACAGTATTATCTCACAAAAGTAAGTACACCCCTCACATTTCTGTAAATCTTTTCTTCTATCTTTTCATGTGACAGCACTGAAGAAATGACACTTGTCTACAATGTAAAGTAGTGAGTGTACAGCTTGTATAACAGTGTAAATTTGCTGTCCCCTCAAAATAACTCAACACACAGCCATTAATGTCTAAACCGCTGGCAACAAAAGTCAGTACACCCCTAAGTGAAAGTGTCCAAATTGGGCCCAATTAGACAGTTTCCCTCCCCGGTGTCATGTGACTCATTAGCGTTACAAGCTCTCGGGTGTGAATGAGGAGCAGGTGTGTTAAATTTGGTGTTATCGCTCTCACTCTCTCATACTGGTCACTGGAAGTACAACATGGCACCTCATGGCAAAGAACTCTCTGAGGATCTGAAAAAAAGAATTGTTGCTCTACATAAAGTTGGCCTAGGCTATAAGAAGATTGCCAAGACCCTGAAACTGAGCTGCAGCACGGTGGCCAAGACCATACAGCGGTATAACAGGACAGGTTCCACTCAGAACAGGCCTCCCCATGGTCCACCAAAGAAGTTGAGGTCACGTGCTCAGGGTCATATCCAGAGGTTGTCTTTGGGAAATAGACGTATTGCTGCAGAGGTTGTAGGGGTGGGGGGGTCAGCCTGTCTGTGCTCAGACCATACGCCGCACACTGCATCAAATTGGTCTGCATGGCCATCATCCCAGAAGGAAGCCTCTTCTAAAGATGATGCACAAGAAAGACCGCAAACAGTTTGCTGAAGACAAGCAGACTAAGGACATGGATTACTGGAACCATGTCCTGTGGTCTGATGAGACCAAGATAAACGTATTTGGTTCAAATGGTGACAAGCGTGTGTGGCGGCAACCAGGTGAGGAGTACAAAGACAAGTGTGTCTTGTCTACAGTCAAGCATGGTGGTGGGAGTGTCATGGTCTGGGGCTGCATGAGTGTTGCCGGCACTGGGGAGCTACAGATCATTGAGGGAACCATGAATGCCAACATGTACTGTGACATACTGAAGCAGAGCATGATCCCCTCCCTTCAGAGACTGGACCGCAGGGCAGTATTCCAACATGATAACCACCCCAAACACGCCTCCAAGAAGATGACTACCTTGCTAAAGAAGTTGAGGGTAAAGGTGATGGACTGGCCACCAAGCATGTCTCCAAACCTAAACCCTATTGAACATCTGTGGGACATCCTCAAACGGAAGGTGGAGGAGCGCAAGGTCTCTAACATCCACCAGCTCCGTGATGTCGTCATGGAGGAGTGGAAGAGGACTCCGATGACAACCTGTGAAGCTCTGGTGACCTCCATGTCCAAAACGGTTAAGGCAGTGTTGGAAAATAATGGAGGCCACACAAAATATTGACACTTTGGGCCCAATTTGGACATTTTCACTTAGGGGTGTACTCACTTTTGTTGCCAGCAGTTTAGACATTAATGGCTGTGTGTTGAGTTATTTTGAGGGGACGGCAAATTTACACTGTTATACAAGCTGTACACTCACTACTTTACATTGTAGACAAGTGTCATTTCTTCAGTGTTGTCACATGAAAAGATAGAAGAAAAGATTTACACAAATGTGAGGGGTGTACTTACGTTTGTGAGATAATACTGTAAATCCAATTAAGAATCTGTGGCAAGATTTGAAAATTGCTGTTCACAGACGCTCTCCATCCAATCTGACAGAGCTTGAGATATTTTGCAAAGAAGAATGGGCAGAAATGTCCTCTCTAGATGTACAAAGCTGGTAGAGACATCCCCAAAAAGACTTGTAGAGAAAGGGGGTTCTACAAAGTATTGACTCCGGGGGGCGCCATACAAATGCCCCCCCCCCCCCACACTTTTCACATATTTGTAGAAAAATTTGAAAAATTTTTATTTTTGTGAGATACTTGTACATGTAACAAATAGTTCCATACAACTACAACTCACTACATGTAGATTGCAGTATAGATATGTGCAGATATGAATTCTTATCTGGATATTGTTTTTAATTTTATATGCCATAAACTTTTGTATATTTTATTATAACCTTTGTTTTGTACTGGTGCCTCTACAAAAGTTCCACCCATTGTTCCAGTTTTGTATCCCTTTTGGGATGTGGCACCATTACGATTAGGCAGTCTGGGCATTCTGATAGAATGTGTGAATGCAGTCTCAGAGATAAACTAAAGCCGCATACACACGATCGGATTTTCCGCAGACGAAACCTCTGACTTTTAAGGGCGTGTGCCTGGATTTTGTCTTGCATACTAATGGCAAGGAATTGTTGGCCAACAAACATGAACGTAGTGACATACCACATGGTTTTTCAGCTCTTTAGCGCCACCCTTTGGGCTCTTTCTGCTAATTTTGCATTAGTATAAGTTTGGTGAGTGTTGATTCATGCTTTTCTTTTCGCGTTTTTCCTTGTCAAAAGAAGTTTATTGAGTATACAATGTTATAAAGATACATAAAGTAAGTTTACAAGGATCTATAAAGTAAGCTCATTGTTTTACAGTAGGGTTTATATAGGTAAATATCATGAAATTTCAAATATTAAACATTGGGTTCACGTAAACCTAAATTAAAGATATATATCATTTCCTTAGTTACTTTTGTAGGTATTTAAATGATTTATACCTACTATACATATTGTTTACAAGTAGAGTGTATATAGGTCAAATAAATTCTGATAATGAGCTTTAATTGTAAGGTGGAGAAAAGGAAAGAGAAGAAAAAGGGTTGAAAGGTAGAGGTGTGGTCCACAAGGTTGTCCCGCTCGTCAGTTTATTATTCTTTTTAGTTCTCTTTGAAGCCTTAGAATGGGTGTCTCTGTAAGTCATTTAATCTGTTACCATGGCAACAGGACAGAGTCATTGAAGTTTGACAGGAACTGTTGTTTTATCCAAGGATGCCAAAGTTTTTCAAATTTTGGAATTTGATTTTGATCGATGGCTACCATCTTAGCATGGGACATTGTATTATTCATTCTGTGAATTGTTTCTGCTAGTACCAATGTAGGAGATTTCCATGCCTTGGCCACTGTTTGTTTTGCAGCCGTTATTAGTTGGATCATAAGTTTGAATTGAGAGAGTGTTAACCATTCCGGTTTTAGATTAAGTAAAGTTAAATATGGATCTGGTTGTATTAGTTTTTTAAATATTTTAGATGCAATCACGAAGACTTCCTTCCAGAAGGTTTGGATTACTGGGCATGTCCACCATATGTGTAAATATGTGCCTATTTCTGGGCATCCTCGAAAACAAAGAGCTGAGGTATTAGGTGAATATTTTGCCACTCTAGCGGGTACAAGATACCAGCGAGTTAGGACTTTATAATTTGTCTCCAGTGCTAAGATGTTGGGTGAAGATGACTTAGATGTGAGCCATATGTTAGACCAGTCCGTGTCTTCTAAAGTTCGTCCCAGGTCCTCCTCCCACCTCTGAACGTAAGAGGGTCTATTAAGATTTGCTACTCCATATAATTGATTATAAAGTGATGAAATTGTACCTTTAGCAAATGGATCTTTTGTACAGATTGATTCAAAAATGGATAATTGGGATAATGGTGTATCCCCCTTTAGGAATGGTGTATAGAAATTTTTGATTTGGAGATATCTAAATATCTCAGAGTTTGGTAGATCATATTTTTCTCTAAGCGATGGGAATGAAAGGAATGATTTAGATGCTATGAAGTCATTTAGTGTCTGAATGCCTGATGTTGTCCAAGCTTTAAAAGAATTTGGGTAGATCCATGCCGGATAAAAGGCCGGATTTCTGATAAAAGAAAGGAGAGGATTGTGTGGAGATTGTAACTGATATTTGGTTTTTAGTTTATCCCAGAGAGATAAGAAGTGTTTAGTTATGGGATTATGAATTTTAAAGCGGTCTTTAGGATCAAGCCATAATAAATTTGATATTAATAGAGGGTCATTTTCTGAAGCCTCTATAAATACCCATAATGGGATTTCCTGTTTTGCATGGTATTTGGACAGACTGGCCAAATGTGCTGCTCTGTAGTAGTTAGTAAAATTAGGGTATCCCAGGCCTCCTTTATTTTTGGGAAGATGTAGTGTGTGTATAGGTATACGTGGTTTAGAAGAGCCCCATATAAACGAAGTTGCTCTTTTTTGTACTATTCTCAAAAAATAGGAAGGAATTGGAATAGGGAGGACTCTGAATAGATAAAGCAATTTGGGTAGAATAGTCATTTTGATTGCATGAATCTTCCCTATCCAGGATAAAGGAAGTTGCGACCATTGTTTTATTATATTTGTGATCTGTCTTAATACAGGAGGATAATTGGTTGAGAATAAGTCAGAATGAGATGCTGTTAAATGAATTCCAAGATATGGGATTGATTTTTCTGCCCATGTGAATGGGAGTGCAGCCCTAGCCGGGATCAATTCCATGTTTGTGAGTGAAATATTAAGCACTCGGCATTTCTTAGGATTAATCATAAGGCCGGATAGGGCTGCAAACCCATCAAGAGCTGGTATTAAGTTAGGACCAGAGACCTGTGGTGATGATAGGAAAAGTAATATATCGTCTGCAAATATACATAATTTGTGTGTAATACCTCCTACTTCAATGCCAGTTATAGTTTGGTTTGTTCTGATGTATTGGGCCATGGGTTCGAGTATAAGGGCAAATAATAAGGGAGATAATGGGCAACCCTGTCGGGTACCTCTTTCGATATTAAAGGCTTCAGATTTGTATCCAGCATATTTTATATAGGCTTTGGGTTTATTATATAATGTTTTGATCCATGTTAAAAAGTGGGGTCCAAAACCCCATTTTTGTAATGAATATTGCATATATTGCCAGGATACTGTGTCAAATGCCCTCTTAATATCGAGAGATAGAAAGCATAAAGGGATTTTCCGTTTTTTAACAATATGTGCTAATAACACTGCCCTGCGTATATTATCGCCTGCCTGTCTATTTGGCATGAAGCCTACTTGATCTCTATGTATTAATTTTCCTATAATGCTATTGAGGCGTTTTGCTATTATTTTTGCTAATAATTTAATATCGAGGTTTAAAAGAGAGAGATAGGCCGATAATTCACACAGGAAGTATCATCAGAAAGGGGTTTTGGGATCATACAAACAATTGCCATTAGTGTTTCTTGCCGAAAAGAATGTCCATCTAGAAGTTTGTTAAAAGTTTCAGTGAGAATGGGAGAGAGTATTTCTGAGAATCTTTTATAGTATAAAGCCGAGTAGCCGCCTGGGCCTGGTCTTTTGTTAAGTTTTAGGTCTTTTATGGCGCTAGCAACTTCATCTATAGTTATAGGCTCATCCAAACTGCTTTTTTGATTCTGAGATAACTCAGGTAAGGTTATTTTTGAGAAGAAGGATTCAGCCTCTGTAGGATTAAATTCATTGTTTGTCTTGTATAAAGTTGCGAGATGTGAGTGAAATTTATGGACTATTTTAACTGGATTACAAGTGTAAACATTTTTTGATAATTTCAAACGTATTGGTTTGAAAGATTTGTTAGTTGAATTTAATGCCCGAGCCAAATATGTACCTGGTTTGTTTGTATTTATGTAGAAATTGTGTTTGGAGCGTTTGAGGGATTTATCAACTGACTCAGTGAGAAATAGATCGTATTCCAATCTAGATTTTTCCAGATGAGATTTTGTACTCTGAGATGGATTATCTTGAAATGATATGTAGGCTGCATTAAAATTGAGTTCTATTTTTTTTGCTAGATTTTTGCGTTCCCGTTTAAATAGTGCCATTTGTCTTTGTATTGTACCACGCAAGACAGGCTTATGAGCTTCCCACAGTGTTATTGGGGAGATGTCTGTTGTATTATTAATTGATATGTATTCCTTTAAAGCTTGTTCAATGGCCATCTGATGTAGTGGGTGTTTGAGCATTATGTCCGGTAAGTACCACGTTGGGTCATGCGCTTTTGGTATGGCTGAGGCTATAGTAGTGTATACTGCATTATGGTCAGACCACAGAATCGGAATTATATCTGATGCAATAATTTCTGGTATCATTCCTATTGTTAGAAAAATATGATCTATTCTGGTGAAGGTTTGATGAGGGTGCGAGAAATAAGTGAATTTCTTTTTCATTGGGTTACTTTCTCCACGAATCTACCAGATTGTATTTGGAAAGAAGTTGAGAAAAAGGTTATTTTGGATGGTGTAAAAGGTGATTTATCTAGAAATGGGAGGAGGACCTGGTTCGAATCCCCACACATTATCACTGTTCCTATTTTGTGTGTATTAATCACTTGTAATATATGTGAGAGGAATGGTGTCGGTTGTTTGTTAGGAGCGTAGTAGGAAATCACCGTGATTGCTGTATCCATTATATAACCCATGAGTATCAGGTATCTACCTTCTGGGTCTTTAATTTCTGATGATAAGGTGAATGGTGTGGATCGGTGAAATGCAATTAGAGTTCCCCTTTGCTTGGTACAGGCAGAAGCCATGTAAATTTGTTGATAAAAAGGAGAAATATATTTTGGAGTAGAATTTTTGGTGAAGTGTGTTTCTTGGAGGCATACTATGTGAGCCTTCTTGTTATGGAAAGTACGGAAGGCTTTGGTCCTTTTTTGAGGGACATTTATTCCCTGAACATTCAGGGAGAGTATATTCAGTGGTGCCATGGCAATAGATCAAATAGTTTTGACTTACTTTTTGTTATGCAGAGCTGACTGCGCAGATCAACCTGTGTGGACTGAAGAGATGAATAGATAGAAAAGAAACCAGTGAATTCTGGAGTAAAGAGTAAACAAAAAACATATGAGATTAGATGATACATTGTATAAATTATTTTTTGCAAGTAATCACAATTTACCCGTGAAAGAGAATAAATATCTCTCTCAGGGGAGTAAGTGCCTTCGTCTCACTCCCACATAATATGGTTGGGAGAATGAGGAGGGCTAATGGGGGTACACGGATCTTCCGCTTACAGGAGAGAAGTGCTATGTCAAAAGACATCAAAATGATGTTTCATTAATTGGAGTGCAGAATATAGTTTTTGTTGAAATTATTTATTCCAGGGTGGTTGTATATGGTTAGTCTTGCCCTAGGCTAAATAATTCAGTTAGAAAGGTACTATTAATAACTTTGGTATTGATGAAGATAGTTTGAAATATTTTGGGATTTTAACCCTTTTAGAGTAAACAATTACATATTTTATTCATATGTAACTGTTTAGATATGTTAACTCATAAAATTGAGGTTGTATTGCTTCAGATTAGAATAAACAAAAACATAATTCTAGGAACTAGTTAGGTAATAATATATTTGTTCTAAGAAAAGAAAGAAAAAGCTTCCATTACTTCTGGATTATTGAACATATTTGTCCTAAAAAGTAATAAATCTATTGTTATTACCTGATAATATATAACTGAACAAGAATTTCCTTATTTCACTTATATATTCTAAGGCTATATGAATCAGAAGTAATAAGAAATATAACTGGAATGTAACATGATCCCACACAGTGTGTGACTATCAGAATGCAGTTACATTCAGTTATAAATATAGGTTTTTTATAGAGAACCATCTCTTAGTATAATAAATGAAGAGATATCAGGAATTAGGATGTCAGTCCATTGAATCTTTTTGGTCCATGGATGATGTGGCATAACGGCCTCTTTTGTGAGAATGATGATTCCCACTTTGTTCTGAAATTTTCTGGGTGCTGCCTGAAGGTGAAGATGATGCCATTCTTCTGCGTGTGGGAGTGTTGCTGCTTGTGGGTTCTGTCAGATTTAATTTTAAAAGGGTTTGTTGTAGTTCATCTGCTGATCTGCTTCTGTAAATTGTACCTTGGTAGTTAAATCTGACTGAAAAGGGGAAGCCCCATTGATACATAATGTTGTGGCGTTGCAGTTCCATTAGTTGGGGTTTCATGGATCGTCTTTTAGTAATAGTAAGTTGGGATAGGTCAGCAAAAATTTGATAATTGTGTCCTTGAAAATTAAGTTCCTTTTTTTCTCTTGCAGCAATTAGTATTTGTTCTTTCGTTCTGTAATAATGAAATTTTGTGATTATATCACGTGGGGGTCCATCTTTCTTTTTGGCTGTGAGGGCTCTGTGTACTCTGTCCAGTTCTAAACGTTCAATAGGGATATCTGGCTTTAGTTCTTGTAATAGAGCAGTAATAGTAGATTGCAGGTCTGTCACAGTTTCAGGTATTCCCCTTATGCGCAAGTTTGAACGTCTGGCTCTATTTTCGTAATCTTCAAGCTTAGTTTGAAGTATTAAATTCTCTTTTTTTAATTGTTCCAATTCTGTTATATTTTCTTGGGTTGTAATTTCAATTTCATCCATTTTTATTTCTAAGGCTGCGGTGCGGTTTCCCAGCTCTCTTATTTCTTTGGTTAGGCTTTTTGTTATTTGGTCTGAGGTTTGTTTTAAAGCCTTATGAAGCATCTTTTCAAATTGTAATAATATTACTGGGGATACTGAGGAGGCTTGTGGAGAAGTTTGTGAGAGGATTTGTTCTGTATCTGACTCAAATGGAGAGTCTTGCTGTGACATTTTCTGTCTGTGAGAGCGCCCTGATGCTGTATCTTGTGAGGTGACTGGAGCTGCTTCAGCTGCAGTGAGTGCCTGTGAGCTCTTTGTGAGGTGATTTTTATTTCTGCCACGGTTTCCTCCCAGTACCATATTTCCTGCCCAAACTTTCACAGTTTGTTCCCTGGGGCAAAAAGGTTCAAATGGATACCTTTTGAGCCTGCAGTCTCTGCTTTGTCCTTCTCTTCTCTCCTCAGCGGTGTGGAGCTCTAACAATGCATGTCTGCTCCGCTAGGCTCCGCCTCCTGCCCCCCTTTTCGCGTTTTTCATTTCGCTCTTTCCATTTTGCGCTTTTCATTTTGCGCTTTTCATTACGCGCTTTTCAGTTCGTTTCTGAATGGCGGTTCGTCAACCAGCCATGTTGCGGAATCGGAGGAGATAACGTGTTATTTATTATTGGCCTTGGAGTTATTGCTTTGACCCAAGTCCAGTCCAGGAACAGGAGGAGGAGGAGTTCTTGGACCAAAAATTGTTTGCTTTATTAATGGTGGCCAATTATGTCATATGCCTTTGCTGCGGGAGCTCCAGGAGAATAATCCGGATGATTTTTGGAATTATCTCGGGATGACGGACCCCTGCTTTCACCAACTCTTGGCATTGGTGACCCCCCTATATTAAGAAGCAGGACACATGCATGAGGCTTTTATTTTATTTTTTGGTTGAATAATAATGATTTGATTTGGAATATTTTCTATATTTTTGGATGCATAGAATGCACTTTTTGGTTAAGTTCTATTGGCAGATATCATGTCTAATTTTTTTTGTTTTCTTTTTTTAATGCACAATAAAAAAATTGCGGAGAATAATACTTGGCTCTGTGTTTTACTTCCAATGACAGTTTGGGAGTCGGCAGTTACATTTTATATAATACAATGTAAAATTAACAAGGGACACCAACATAGTTGTATCTTTGATCTTATAAACTCCGGGATAATAATGGTGTTGTGGTAACTTAACCAAAAAAATAAAAAAATAAATAGATAAAATAATATTATTCTTGAGATCACTAGAAAAAAAAATAAGCCTTTGAAAATTCGTTTGCAGAACTTCCATCAGTATCACCAGCAAAGCAGCTTCATTATTATCCCATTAAAGAAGAAGAGAATTGTGCGCTGGATTTTCAGATTTCATAATTTGCCGCGTCACGAATGTTAATTCTCCATTACGAACGCGAGTTTACAAGACCGACCGCTTTCCGGATCGTTCCTTGCTCCCGAGCATGCGTGTTTGTACTTTGGTCTTTGTGTACACACGCTCGGAAAATCCGACAACAGACATTTGTCCGTGGAAAATTTATAAACCTGCCATCCTACATTTGTCCGCGGGAAATCCGACAACAATTGCCCGATGGAGCGTACAAACGGTCGGATTTACTGCCAACAGCCTGTCATCACGCAATTCCCGATCGTGTTTATGAGGTTTAAGAATGACCAGAATGAATTCAACCTGATTCAATGCGGACACTTCCAAAAGACTGAATTACCTTCCTGAAGCTTCAGCCTCTCTCTCTCTCTCTCTCCGTGGCAAGGATTGTAGCAGATGATCTTTTTGGCGATTCGGCAAAATGAAACATTCGTTCTGTTCATATATTTTTTTATGTTACATTGTATCTGTCTAGTACGAGTCTTAAAATATCATCAGATAAATATTCTCTGTCTCAGGGCTGTCAAGGATTGAAGAGAGAGAATGTCTTACAACGGTCTCAAGGTTGTGGAAGAATTTTGCAGGTCTTTGTTTTTTTTAAAAAAAAAGTCGACTTCTGAATTTCTTTTTTTTTTTTTTTTTTTCAAAGTTTCATCAATGCAGAAGAAAAAAAAAAAAAAAAAGTTTGAAAAAGAAGGATTGTCTGTGAATTGCGGTCTTCTCTCCTGTGTTCCCGTTGTTTAATTGTCTTCAGGTCGGTGTTGGGCTGGAGGTATCTTTCATGGTTTGGTATGTCGGCGCCGGTGGCGGTTTTCAGTCCCGGCTAATAATGGCCTTGCTCTATTCATTAATTCCAACAGCAACGAGCGCAAAGCGGGAAGATCGGTCTCAAGGAAAGAGAATAACTCAAGACAAGCAAAGCAGAGGAGACAACGCCACCGATAAAGCCTACTGAATTCTGGGTTGTCATTATTAAAAGAGCGCAATTTATTAACCACTTCAGCCCCGGGAAGGATTTACCCCCCCCTTCCTGACCAGAGCACTTTTTGCAGTACGGCACTGCGTCGTAATTACTGACAATCGCGCGGTCGTGTAACGTTGCACCCAAACAAAGTTTATGTCCTTTTTTCCCCACAAATAGAGCTTTCTTTTGGTGGTATTTGATCACCTGTGCAGTTTTTATTTTTTGCGCTATAAACAAAAAAAGAGCGACAATTTTGAAAAAAAAATGCATTATTTTTTACTTTTTGCTATAATAAATATCCCCCAAAAATATATATAAAAAAAATTTCTTCCTCAGTTTAGGTCGATATGTATTCTTCTACATACTTTTGGTAAAAAAAAAAAAAAAAAAAATCACAATAAGCGTATATTGATTGGTTTGCGCAAAAGTTATAGCGTCTACAAAATAGGGGATAGTT
The DNA here is from genome assembly GCF_042186555.1 of Aquarana catesbeiana. Taxonomy (NCBI): domain Eukaryota; kingdom Metazoa; phylum Chordata; class Amphibia; order Anura; family Ranidae; genus Aquarana; species Aquarana catesbeiana. The sequence goes on from NC_133332.1 coordinate 7,447,383, forward strand.
TTATGGCATTTTTATTATTAATTTTTTTTTTATTAGTAATGGCGGTGATCAGCAATTTTTATTGGGACTGCGACATTATGGCGGACACATCGGAGACTTTTGACACTATTTTGGGACCAATGTAATTTATACAGCGATCAGTGCTATAAAAATGCACTGATTACTGTGTAAATGACACTGGCAGGGAAGGGGTTAAACACTAGGGGGCGATCAAGGGGTTAAGTGTGTCCTAGGGAGTGATTCTAACTGTGGGGGGGATGGGCTACCACTGACATGACAGCGATCACTGCTCCCGATGACAGGGTGCAGTGACCTCTGTCATGTCACTAGGCAGAACGGGGAAATGCCTTGTTTACATAGGCACTTCCCCGTTCTGCGGCTCCGTGACACGATTGCCGGGAGACTGGCGGACATAGAGTCCGCCGGTCCCGCGGGCATGGTCACGCTGTACGCGGCGGGTGCACGCCTGCTAGCCCTGCAAATTAAAGGGGACGTACAGGTACGCCCATTTGCCCACCGCTGCCATTGTGCCGACGTATATCGGCGTGCGGCAAGTGGTTAAGGCCATTGGGCGGAAGTGACATTTGACGTCGCTTTCGTCATCCAATGGTATGAAGTCGAGTGGGGGGGCCATCATTCCCTCACTCGACTTCATGCCTCTGAGGGGAAAGGACCATATCGGATCCGGTAAGCGGCGGAGACAACCGGGACGCGACAGGAGGGGGGGTGGTCACCTCTCCTGCCACCGATAAAAGTGATCTCCTGGGGGGGCAGTCCACTTTAGATAAAAGTGGTCGCCGCAGAGACCACTTTTATCCGAAAGTGGACTGCCCGCCGTTTTTTTAAATACCAGGGTTATGGCAGCTATCTGCTGCCATAACAACGGTATTCAACATCAAAGTACCGACGTATAACGGCGACGGGCGGTCCGGAAGTGGTTAATGGCATCCCAGTCTTAGTCCGTAGGGTTCAATATTGATTTGGCCCACCCTTTGCAGCTATAACAGCTTCAACTCTTCTGGGAAGGCTGTCCACAAGGTTTAGGAGTGTGTCTATGGGAATGTTTAACCATTCTTCCAGAAGAGCATTTGTGAGGTCAGGCACTGATGTTGGATGAGAAGGCCTGGCTCGCAGTCTCCACTCTAATTCATCCCAAAGGTATTCTATCAGGTTGAGGTCGGGACAGTCAAGTTCCTCCACCCCAAAATCGCTCATCCATGTCTTTATGGACCTTGCTTTGTGCACTGGTGTGCAGTCATGTTGGAACAGGAAGGGGCCGTCCCCAAACTGTTCCCACAAAGTTGGGAGAATAAAATTGTCCAAAATGTCTTGGTATGCTGACACCTTAAGAGTTCCCTTCACTGGAACTAAGGGGCCAAACCCAACCCCTGAAAAACAACCCCCACACCATAATCCCCCCTCCACCAAATGATTTGGACCAGTGCACAAAGCAAGGTCCATAAAGACATGGATAAGCGAGTTTGGGGTGGAGGAACTTCACTGGTCTGCACAGAGTCCTGACCTCAACCCGATAGAGACATCTAGCTCAAAAGTGAGGCATCAGGGGCCTGTTTAGACATCTAATATTTCACCAAAAACCCACAATGGAGGTCCTAAAAAGCATCTAATAAAAACAATAAAAAATACAATTTTAAAAATAAATGAATAAATTAAATGCTAAAAAAATTATAAAAATCTAAAACAAAACAAAAAAAAAAAAATTACTGACTCCAGTGGCAGAACTACCAGGGTCGAAAGGGTCACCCTTGCGACTGGGCTCTGGCCTTTCCGCCACCATGGGAGGACCCCAAGATGGCAGGAAGGTGGCCTGCTGTGGGACCGTAATAAAGGGTCCCATGATGGGAGTAAATGGCCTGAGTCCTGACCTCAACCCGATAGAGGCATCTATCTCAAAAGTGAGGCATCAGGGGCCTGTTTAGACATCTGATATTTAACCAAAAACCCACAATGGAGGTCCTAAAAAGCATCTAAAAAAATAATAAAAAAATAACATTGTAAAAATAAATACAATTTTATATTAAATTATATTTAATATTAATACATTTAATTAAATTAAATAATTAAATGCTAAAAAATTATAAAAATCTAAAAAAAAAACAAAAAGGGTTGCAAAGGTCACACTTGCGACTGGGCTCTGGCCTTTCAACCACCATGAGAGGACCCCAAGATGGCAGGAAGTTGGCCTGCTGTGGGAAAGGTAATAAAGGGTCCTATGATGGGAGTAAAGGGCCCTGGGATCAGTGGGAAGGGGGCCCCTTCATGATTTCTTGCATCGGGGGCTCTGAAGGTTCTAGTTACGCCTCTGAGTGACACTATTGTCACCATCAGGTGACCCACCTTGAGAAATGCCATGCAACCATCACTGGAGGGCATGTAGAAGTAGCTGCAACGCAAAGAAGTTACAGGAGATCAGCAGCAATAAGATGTAACAAATGATTTAAGAATGATAAAAACAAGAATTTTTTTTAAATTAAATTTCGTTTTTATTTTTTGTGAATCGCAGTGCTTTAGCAAACCAGTTGTCATCCAGATAGGGTTTAAAAATAAAGGGGTTGGGAACCTGGTCCCCAGTCAGGTCTCACCCCAAAAAAAATGAGGGGAAAATGGACTATCTCGGTACAGTACAATAAGGATAAATTCAAATATACGAGCGATCGTATAAAATAGTACAAAAGTTTATTGATACATAACAAAGATATCAATGGTAAATTAAAAACATGGGTGACAGTCAATGTGTATCACCAAGATAATACTCCCCAAATGGGGAAGATCACCGTGGGATAGTTGATCACAGACAGCATTTCAACTAGTTTCGCGGACTAGGCTGCTTCATCAGGAAGGTATCTGCTATTTTTTGGCTCAACTCCTTCTTCCTTTTCTCTCTCTCTCTCTCTCTCCTTCCATTTCTCTCTCTCTTCTTCCATACTTTTTCCTTCTTTCTCCTTCCCCTTCTTTTCCCCCTCACTCCTTTCTTCCCCCTTCTCCCCCCCATTTTTACCCCACCATCTTCCCCTTCCCCCCCTCTTCTTCCCCCCTCCCTCCCCACTTCTCCCCCCCCCAGTCCCTCCGAAATCCCACCCCCTGCCCCCCCCTTTCCCTCCCCCCTCCTTTCTCTCCCTTATGCATCTTTTTTCTGTTGTCTTTAATTTGTCTATTAGTTTTTCTGTGTCTCCTTCTCTCACCTTGTTCACTAATTCAACCCCAATTTCACTTCCCACTTTGTTTCACATGTTTTTCACGTTTTTTTCAATATTAACTACGCTTCGATCCTCACGGTTTTTATTTTCACAAGTTATTCACATTCTTTCAACCACTGCCCCCCATTTCTCCACAACGTCTACTGCAAATTCATCACTTCACTCGGAACCTCCCTCCGTTTTCGATCACTTCAGCCCTATCATGTCACAATTTCACTTCCCCTCCCCTCCCTTCTCACATGCATTTCGTTTTAGTCCATGGTTTACCCACTTCATGCACTTTATTTCATCCAAACTCCATAGCCCCTTGAATTGTTATGCCCCGTACACACGGTCGGATTTTCCGATGGAAAATGTGTGATAGGACCTTGATGTTGGAAATTCCGACTGTGTGTAGGCTCCATCACACATTTTCCATCGGAATTTCCGACACACAAAGTTTGAGAGCTTGCTATAAAATTTTCCGACAACAAAAACCGTTGTCAGAAATTCTGATCGTGTGTACACAATTCCGACGCACAAAGTGCCACGCATGCTCGGAATCAAGCAGAAGAGCCGCACTGGCTATTGAATTTCATTTTTCTCGGCTCGTCGCATGTGTTTTACGTCACCGCGTTCTTGGCGTTCTGAATTTCTGACCAACTTTGTGTGACCGTGTGTATGCAAGACAAGTTTGAGCCAACATCAGTCGGAAAAAAACAATGGATTTTGTTGTCGGAATGTCCAATCAATGTCCGATCGTGTGTACAGGGCATTAGTCTCCCCCAGTCGCCGCGGGAGACCGCTTTACTGGTGATGCCCTGTGTCTTGTGTTTGCCCGGGATTCGAGTAAGCAGTCCCGCATCTGCCCCTATGTAACTTTTGTACTTTGCTTAATTGATATATTGCTCTAAACATTGTTTTTCTTTCTATATGTGATTAATTACATTGTTATTGATCACGTGCCAATCAAATTACAGATACCTTCCTGATGAAGCGGCCTAGTCCGCAAAACTAGTTGAAATGCTGTCCGTGATCAATTATCCCACGGTGATCTTCCCCGTTTGGGGAGTATTATCTTGGTGATACACATAGACTCTCACCCATGTTTTTAAATTAAAGAGAAAGGAGAAAAGAGGGGGAAGGGAAAGGGGGGAAAGGGGGGGGAAGGGGGACGGGATTTCGGAGGGACTGGGGGGGGAGTGGGGAGGGAGGGCGGAAGAAGAGAGAGGGAGGGGAATGGGGGAGAAGGGGGGGGAGAAAGGAGGGAGGAGAAAAAGGAGGGGAAGGAGAAAGAAGGAAAAGGAATGGAAAAGAGAGAGAGAAATGGAAGGAGAGAGAGAGAGAAAAAAGGAAGAAGGAGTTGAGCCAAAAAGGTGGAGTGAAGGTGAGTGAAACAATTGCTGATTGTTTTTCTTCTGTATGTGATTAATTACATTGTTATTGATCATGTGCCAGTCAAATAGCAGATACCTTCCTGATGAAGCGGCCTAGTCCACGAAACTAGTTGAAATGCTGTCTGTGATCAGTTATCCCATGGTGATCTTCCCCGTTTGGGGAGTATTATCTTGGTGATACACATGGACTGTCACCCATGTTTTTAATTTACCATTGATATCTTTGTTAAGTATTATGTATCAATAAACCTTTGTACTATTTTATACGATCGCTCATATATTGGAATTTATCCTTATTGTACTGTACCAAGATAGTCCATTTGCATGTCATTTTTTTTTTGGGTGAGACCTGGCTGGGGACCCGGCTCCCAACCCCTTTATTTCTAAATTATTTTGGATGATGCTACAACCTCTGTTTGATCTCGTTTATTCATTAATACTGACTGTAGAGGCTACCCATAATTTTCCAGTTAGAGTTTACATCTACTTTAACCACTAGTCGACCACCGCACGCCGATGTACGTCGGCACAATGGCAGCGGTGGGCAAATGGGCGTACCTGTACATCCCCTTTAAGAGTCGGGGCTAGCAGGAGCGCGCGTGCGTCCGCTGCGTACAGCGCGACCGTGCCCGTGGGAGCGGCAGACTCGATGTCCGCCATTCTCACGGCGATCGTGTCACGGAGCCGCAGAACAGGGAAGTGTCTATGTAAACAAGGCATTTCCCCGTTCTGCCTTCTGTTATGACAGAGATCACTGCGTCTGGCTTGGCTGACTATCCGTTCCAGTGATTTCCGGTAACAGAGCCAAGATATGGATCTGTGTGTTTAAACGCGTACAGCGTGACCGCAGGACCGGCGGACTCGGTGTCCGCCGGTCTCCCGGCGATCATGTCACGGAGCCGCAGAACGGAGAAGTGCCTATGTAAACAAGGCATTTCCCCGTTCTGCCTTGTGTCATGACAGATATCACTGCTCTCTGTCATCGGGAGCAGTGATCGCTGTCATGTGAGTTGAAGCCCATCCCCCCCCCCCACAGTTAGAATCACTCCCTAGGACAATTGATCGCCCCCTAGTGACATTTTTATAGCACTGATCGCTGTATAAATGACAATAGTCCCAAAATGGTGTCAAAAGTGTGCGATGTGTCCGCCATAATGTCGCAGTCACGATAAAAATCGCAGATCGCCACCATTACTAATAAAAAAAAATAATAATAAAAATGCTATAAATCTATGCCCTATTTTGCAGACGCTATAACTTTTGCGCAAACCAATCAATATACGCTTATAGCGATTTTTTTTTTTACCAAAAATATGTAGAAGAATACATATCGACCTAAACTGAGGAAAAATTTTTTTTTTTTATATATATATTTGTTGGGGATATTTATAACAGCAAAAAGGAAAAAAATATTGCATTTTTTTTTTCAAAATTGTCTGTCTTTTTTTGTTTATAGCGAAAAAAAAACAAAAAAAAAAAACGCAGAGGCGATCATATGCCACCAAAAGAAAGCTCTATTTGTGTGGAAAAAAAGACGTCAATTATGTCCGGGTGCAGCATCGCACAACCGCGCAATTGTCAGTTAAAGCAACGCAGCGCCGAATCGCAAAAAGTGCCCTGGTCAGGAAGGGGGGGGGGGGGGGGGGTAAATTCTTCTGGGGCTGAATCGGTTAAATAGTTAAAAAAAAAAAATGTTATGTAAAGGAATAAAAGATTGCACGCTTCCATATATCAATTAAACATTTGCAAAAAGAAAGTTATTATTAGAGAAAATTGCAAACACAGTGAAAATAAGAGCTCCGTATATATATATATATATATATATATATATATATAATATTTCATGCAGAGGTTTAATCACTTTGTGTTAAAGCTGAATAATAATTTCATTCGCTCCGTACTTTACATCAAACGCTGTAGGTAGTCTAAAGAGAAGTGTAATTTTCCATAGCCAGGCAATCAATAATAGTGTCAGCAAACATTTCATTAATTAGTACATGTCAAGTGAGCGTTCATTTCAAATGTTTATGGTAAAATGCAGCATTTCCATGGCATTCGATTCTGACTAATATGACCACCAAGCTGAAGGCTAATAAGATATTAATGAAAGAAAATGGATTTGAAAGCAGAATCCTTGTGGATTCGCACCGACTGATCAATAAAAACTTTTTCTTTAATTAAAAAGTTACAAAACTATTAAAAGAAGAGAAGCACTTATTATGCATGGAGAATTCAATGTGGAAGTTTTCCAGCATCCTGGGCAATGCTTAGTAGTCAGTTTCACTTTTATTCGCTGCTTTTAGTACTTGGTAACAATGGACAGATTGCAATTAAAGTGGAGGGCCACCCTGAAAAAAAAAAAAAAAATCACCAAAAATCCTAAAAAAAATAAAAAAAAAACATTTGAAAAAAAAAAAAAACCCTTGTTGCTAGGCAGTCTTCCTAATCTGCCTCTTCCTATTCCGCGGTGTGTTTTTCTCCTCGGTGAATGGCCCCGTTGTCTCCTGGGAACTGTGTGTGTTCCCAGAACACCACGGGGCCATTCACAGAACGGATCGCCGCTCGCGCGTGCGCAGTAGGAAACTGGCAGTGAAGCTGCAAGGCCTGTTTCCCTTACCTAGGATGGCGGTGCCGGGACCCGAGAGCCGAGGGACGGGTCGGCCTCGGGCGGCCGACATCGCGGGCACCCAGGACAGGTAAGTATTTATTTAAAGTCAGCAGCTACAGTGTTTGTAGCGGCTGACTTTTAATTTTTTTTTTTTCAGTCTGGAATCCCGCTTTAAGGATGAGCTTAGTGTTCGGTTTGAGTTTTAGTTTCGGTGTGAGCGAACGTGACAGCTTCCGGTTGTCAATGGTGGTGTCAGAAACCATGTAATCAGACCGGGACAGAAGTACAGTTACAGTAAATCTCACTTGTTTAATAATAAAAGTTAAAAAAGAACAAACGTAGTCAAAACATAGCCAAGGTTCAGTTACCGGAACGGATAGTCAGCCAAGCCAGAAGTCAGGGATCAACGTAGAGAAAGAGCAAGAGGGATCTGGAGCCAGAAGGGATGTCAGCAAAGCCAGTCTTTAAACAGGAACACAGGAGATCGTCACTGTGATGTTGACCAAGACGAAGGCAGAGCTCCTCTGGACTGGATGGCTTAAGTAGGCAGGACTGACGAGCAGGATATCATCAATAGCTGAGTAACTGTGGAGAGAAAGCAGCTGGCAATTAACAACTCAGAGAAGGAAGGGCTGAGCCCAGCCCTGACAGGTGGTTGCTAAGGAAGCAGCAGCTGCTGTGTCCTTACCAACCACTGATATCACCTGGTCCATTGACTTGCATGGCTGGGAATCCCCGGCCACAAAAATAAATGGGCGGGGAAAGGAGTGAGCCACATCATTGCCTAAATAGGGCCACATGGGCATATTTGGGCAATGATGCCATCACTATCCCAACTGTTATTGGTTGTTAAGGAAGCATTGGTTGCTTGCACCCACTGCATTCTTACTAACCACTGATGTCACCCCGGCCACTTACATGGTTGGGAATCCCTGGCCATGTAAACAAATGGGTGGGGAATGGAGCCTCATATCATTGCCTAAAAATGGCCACATGGCCATCTTTGGGCAAGGATGTCACCACTATCCTGGCTGTCAATGCGCCCCTACCAACCACTGGTGTCACCAGGCCCATTAACTTACATGGCTGGGAATCCCTGTCCATGAAAGCAAATGGGCGGGGAATGGAGTGTGCTACATCATTGCCTAAATAGGGCCACATGGGTATATTTGGGCAATGATATCACCACTATCCTGGCTGTCAATGGTTAAGGAAGCAGCAGCTGCTGCGTCCCTACCAACCACTGATGTCACCTGGCCCATTCACTTACATGGTTGGTAATCCCTGTCCACGAAAGCAAATGGGCAGTGAATGGAGTGAGCTACATCATTGCCTAAATAGGGCCACATGGGCATATTTGGGCAATGATGCCACCACTATCCCAACTGTCATGGGTTGTTATGGAAGCATTGGTTGCTTGCACCCACTGCATCCTTACCAACCACTGATGTTACTGATGGCCATGTAAACAAATGGGTGGGAAATGGAGCCTCACATCGTTGCCTAAGATGGCCACATGGCCATCTTTGGGCAATGAGGTCACCACTATCTTGGCTGTCACTGGTTAAGGAAGCGGCAGCAGCTGCGTCCCTACCAACCACTGATGTCACCTGGTCTATTCACTTGCATGGCTGGGAATCCCCGGCCACATAGGTAAAAGAATGGGGAATGGAGCGAGCTATATCATTGCCTAAATATAACCACATGGGCATATTTGGGCAATGATGCCACCACTATCCCAACTGTTATTGGTTGTTAAGGAAGCATTGGCTGCTTTCACCCACTGCATCCTTACCAACCACTGATGTCACACATGCTATTCACTTACATGGTTGGGAATCCCTGGATATGTACTCTAAACAAATGGGAGGGAAGTGGAGCCTCACATCATTGCCTAAAGATGGCCACATGGCCATCTTTTGGGCAATGATGTCACCACTATCCTGGATGTCAATGGTTGTTAAGGAAGCGGTAGCAGCTGTGTCCTTACCAACCACTGATGTCACCTGGTCTCTTCACTTACATGGGCAGGAATCGCTGGCCACAAAAGCAAATTGGCAGGGAATGGAGTGTACCACATCATTACCTAAACAGGGCCACGTGGGCATATTTGGGCAATGATGTCACCACTACTCTGGCTGTCAATGGTTAAGGAAGCAGCAGCTGCTGTGTCCTTATCCGCCACTGATGTCACCTGGTCTATTCACTTGCATGCCCGGGTATCCCTGGCCACATCGGTAAATGAGCGGGGAATATAGTGAGCTTCATCATTACCTAAACATGGCCATATGGGCATATTTGGGCAATGATGAGAAATGAAGGGTCTATATTTTTTTATCATAGGTGAATTTTATATGATAGAGACAGAATATGAAAAAAAATCCAGAAAAACACATGATACAAATGTTATAAATGGAATTGTAGTTGTAGAGTGGACCAAAATCCCTCCTGAGATGTCTGCAAACCTGATCACCACCTACAAGAAACGTCTGACCTCTGTGATCACCAACAAGGGTTTCTCCACCAAATACTAAGTCATGTTTTGCTTGGGGATCAAATACTTATTTTACTCACTGATCTGCAACTTAATTTATAGCACTGATTTTATGTGTTTTTTCTGGATTTTTGGTTGATATTCTGTCTCTACCTTTTAAAATACACCTATGATAAAAATTATAGACCCTTCATTTCTG